>NC_139681.1:17766693-17981693 GCF_964106915.1 Podarcis gaigeae
CTTCTCTCCAACCCCTTCCTTTTCAATATGGAGTGGGTACATTTGGTCTACATTACAGGCTTGCTGGAATACTTATAACAAAGTAATGCTCTAAACACTAGAAAACTCACTATACTCATTGTTGTTGTCATTTAGCATATTGTGCTGTTGAAAATAGCTGTTCCGGTTTTCAGAACAGAGTTCGGGTGTCTAAATTTATCCTTTTTTACATGTTCGTCAAATAGGAATCCTCATAAAAACTTCACAATTTGAGACAGTTATTATCCCTCTTCAAGTATTTCAAGCCATGAGGTCATAAATACTAAATATGTGCCTGTGTCACAACTGTCGGATTATGCATGCACAAAATTACTGGGTATATTTTTTTTAGAAAAAGTAAAAAATAGCAGACCAAAGCCTATACAGATAAACTTCTTGGGAGAAAAGTAATTATTTCTTGGATTAAACATTTGGCCAGTTCAGTTCATATGCATAGTCCCTTAAAAAAAAGCACCTCTGACCGAAAACATACACCCTTGCTTAGTTTTAAGTGTAGTTTCCGAGAACCAAACTCTGGGATTGGGCTGGATGATGTTGATTAATAGGTGTGTGAGGGTGAAAGACTCCAGGGCCAAGCAGTAGGTCCATCTTGGTGGCATCTGATGTTGATTGGCTTTGTCCTGCGTGGCTGCACTGGAAGAGTGGACATTAAGATTAAGTGATGCTGTCGTGTCGAGGAGAACTGCACTGCATCATTCTGGGAAGAGACAGCTGTGGTGGTTAATCCTTCATCACCAAGGGAGCGCTGCCAGCAGAAAGATATACAGTCAAAGATAACCCTCCATAACTTGTGCTAAAGATCAGAAAACTTTGAATTCACATCCATCTGCTTAGTCTAGGGGTGAAGATGAAAGATAGGTAGAATAGGAAATAAAACAAAAAAATAAATAAATAAAAAATAAAAAAATCCCCTGGGATTAATCTTGAGCACTGTACACTGCACAAAGAGGGGAAAAGGCAAGAAGATAAAGCTTTCACATGCTGTATCTTAAAGAGATCAGACTCGTTCAGATCAGTTTAGCTTAATTGCCTTTAATGCTCATAGTGACTTAATATGTATGTTGCCATTTTCCCTAGGAATAAAACAAGAAAGCTACTACTTGTACACTGTGGGTCTTTTAATACACTGCTGATAGGATGATACACTAGTATTTGACAACAGAAAACACCTGAAAAATATTAATCGCGAATACCTTAGCTCCCCCCCCCCCGCCCCTCAAAAACATGTGATTAAATTTCCCTTTACATATGCATAACTTCTGTGATATGCATAACATTCCTACCTATCCATGAGAATTACCAGTCCAAAACACGATGAGGATTTTTCATCCCCCCCACCCCCAGTTTTATAAAGCATACCATATTTAAATGGAAAAATATCTAAATAAGTGATCTAAATAGAAAAGTTAAAAATATGACAATCATACTGTATTTTAAAATTACATTATATCATTTGTAATATTTTGGATCTCATGAGGAGTGTGCATTGTTACACCAAGAACCAATAAATGTTGTCCAACTCTGTCTAAACCCACCGTACATTGCTACCTCGCAAGACGAATGCCTCGGAAGACGAAAAACTCGCAAGACAAAAGAGTTTTTCGTTTTTTGAGTTGCATCGCAAGACGATTTTCCCTATGGGCTTGCTTCGCAAGATGAAATGTCTTGTGAGTTTGTTTCCTTTTTCTTAAAACCGTTAATACCAGGGTGCATCCGTGCTTCGCAAGACGAAAAATCCGCAAGACAAAGAAACTTGCAGAACAAATTAATTTCGTCTTGCGAGGTACCACTGTATTTGGTTTCTGCTTGCCTCCTTCCACTTCTTTCATGAGGGATCTTTTGCTCAAATCAAAGTACTGTACTGAAATAAAAATATGCACAAAACATGAGCAGATGCACAATTGTAACAGCCACAACTATAGCTCTCATGGTTTTGTCAGTCTCTTCATTTAATCAGGACATGTGTGGCAAGAACTTCTGCAGTGTTTGGGGAGATGGTGAAATGTTCAGGATTTACTTGGCCTTTTTTGCACAAGTTTTTGTGCCACTGAAACATAGACCCTGAAGATATATAATGCAGACCCAAATTAGTCACTGAAGTGTTTTCTGTTCTTACTCCCAAATGACATTTTCTAACTCCCAAATGGCCTGATACCTCTCTTCTGTGGACTCTCTGGCCATGTCTTGTTGCAGTTAAGGTTTTTAAGGTTATGCCCTGCATTTGTGTTCTTGGTCTAATGCTGATGTTTGTATTGTTGACTGTTTTGGGTCAACTTGTGGATTCTGACTTCTCTTGGCCTTTGCACCCCATTCAACAGTTCTGAGCTGTCCCTTCTTTTTTTACATTACTCCATTTAGAATGAGTCATTTTGGGCACTCTACTGCCAGAATCACATATCTCGGCAATGTTCACATTACACATAACACTCATTACACATTATAAACCTGTGTGTGCATGGCATTGTGTGTATGTGTTCATTTAACACTGTGCCAAATTTTCATGATTAATGATTTTCAATGAAAATGTTCCGTTTCTTTGGAAGTGGTTGGGGTTGTTTTTGTCAAATTTCCAAGTTTTGAAGGAAAAAATGGGTTTTGTGTTGAAAATGGCTGCTTTTGGTTTATATGATTGGTGCTTTTCTTTTCTTTTTCACACTTTGATTCCCATTGTGCTTCAAGTTCTTCATTAGCATTGCATGCACATATCTTGATATGAATGTTTTCCAAGAGTTTTCTCTAGACAGATGTATTTTACTCCCTTTCTCAGGCCACAGGTTGAGGTGCTTCAGCTCCCATTTTCCTGCAATTGGTTGTGTATAGATGATGCCAGTGATATACAGCAGTAGCTACCTGATAAAATCTATATTCCTGGCAGTAACATTTGTAAATGTTATTTGACATTATGCAGCCCATAATGCTCTAGTGTGGAAATGTCATGACATCATGGTGGAGTTTGTCACTGACATGTAATTAACAAAAACACATGGGCAAAAAAAATATATGAAATGATATCATGCAGGCATGCGAAAGATAGGGTAACAATTCTTACATACATAAGGAATAAATGAAATTTATTATGTCAAAAAATAATTTCTGGGTAAACACACAATTTTCAAATGAACACACACTAAACTTTTGAGAGGAGTCCCAGGGTGAGGGGAGAAGAATTGAGAAGGGTGCATGATTTTTGCAAAAGTGAACACCAACATCAGAGTGGATGATTAGGTTTTTCTTACTCTTGGTTGTACCAATATGCTTGATATAGTTGTTAGTAACAAATAGTGAAGTTGTCTCTAATAACCTGCAATGTTTGCAAGACATTAGGATTTCCTTAGAATTGTCAGGAATTGTTAATGGGCTTTTCAGAGTCCCTTATTGTCAGGGAACTGACATCGGAGCCAGAAGTGGAGGCAGGGCTCCCAAGCGATGCCGGAGAAGGGCCAAGCAGGGAGAGAGGGGACTCAGTGGCTGGGGAAGGAAATCAGCGTAACACCAGGGTAAAGGGGGGCGGATGGGGGAATAGGAGAGAGGGCTCCAGGACTCTTCGCTGGAGACCAGCGGGGAGAGCACAGGTCCTCCGCTACCCACACCCACCCTGCGCAGAAGACTTCCACGCAGGGAAAGTAGGTGTAGACGTGGCATCAAAGAACTTCTTTGCTGGAAGAAGTTCAAGAAACGCCCACTGATGGATTCTTCTAGCGACTGAACAGCCACAAAGTGAAGGGCTGTCCAGCCAGGAAAGGTTTAACCAGGCTACCTAGCCAGGAGTAGCGGCAACTTACGCACGAGCAACCCCATATAACCATTACACTTATGTTATCTTAATGAATGACACGAGAGAATATCTTATGGTTATAATAATATACGTGCCTGGTGGCATTTATTGCCTGGCTTCTTGTCTATTCTTTTGAGAGTTCACCCAACACTGTGCTGCATTTGTGAAATTTCAGCCTAATGTCATGAAAATACATCTCGCGCCCCCAATAACACACTTAGGCCTGATTTGAATGCTTCATGTTTGAATTTATTTATTTACATTTTCAGTTTATTTACATTTCTAGGTACAGGACTGGTTGCAAAATAAAATTTAAAAAAGCTCTTCAATTTGTTTTCAATGTAAGTAGCTATAACGTTGGTTATAAAGTATCAAGGTAAACTTCCTATACTTAAATCCCAAAGCAGGTGTAAGGAAGCTGTGGTTTCCCAGATGTTGTTCAACTCTCCAACTATTGGCTATGCTGTCTGGGCTGCTGGGAGTGGAGAAATAACAACTTTGAGAGGGTCACAGATTCTCCACCCATTTGGTATGTGTTATTGAAAATGTACTATGCTCAACTTTTTTGCGTTAATTGAAATAGAAGACTTTAATGTGGTATGTCATAATGAACAGAGCAAACATGATGAGGCTTTAGAATGTGAAGCTGGTACAGGATGGGTTAACACACTGACTAATGTGGTAGGTTTACAAGCAATGGCCTTTCTTTGTTCTGTTTTATCATACACATTTATCACGTTCAACCTGGCAACCCAACCAAATAGCTGTTTAAGTTGTAAAAATGAATCATAGTGCAATCTCATGAACTGTATATGATATAACCAAGCCTAATAACATTATACAGCAAAACCTGTAATCCTTTTTGATGCTATATTCGCTTTTAACATGTATCAATCTTTCCATTATTTTTTCTTTTTAATATGAATCATTGTTTTTGTGTGTTATGGGATGAAGAGAAATTGGCTATTTTCAATACTGCCATACCATTCAAAGTAACAAGGAATATTCGTATTTTTTATTTCTAAAATTAGGCCTCGTTTGCTCTAGAAATAAAGAAGGAGGCTTAAATAACAAAGATGCAACTATTATTTAAAATGTTTATATATATATCGGAAGGCTAAACCTGATTGTTTGTTTCTAAAGGGGTGTGTGTGTGTAAAGATTGTCCCCTCTGTCTTGCCCATGCAGAATAGACTTGAATGAAAAAATATTAGATTTCAGTGAGTTGCGTCAGCGTATTTCAGACTGCTGGGCTATGCATGTTTTGCAGCTGGTTCTGGTGCATTTGTCAAGTTGTGATTGATGAGCATCATCGCTCTAAAGTGTAAAAGAAAATGTCTTGGCATAGGGGGACATGATGAACTGCCGTCTGGCAGGCACTATAGACACGGATGGTCACCGTTTTGCTTTTGCTTTCTTCGCGCCTCCCCCATCTGTGCTGCCCTTGCCAGAATCCACAGAAGTCACCAGGAGCAGCTCAACCCAGCCTTTAGCCTTCTGATATCACTTTGGTAGTTGTCAGATCATATGAAGTGTCAAAATTCATAGGGCCTTCTCCATGAAAAGATACATTCAGTACAGCTGCTGCATACCTACATAGTACCTCTGACATTGACATATTAGTTATGCTGTCTTTTGCAATCAGATATCTTTAAATTTGCCACCTTGTTAAGTTTTGATTAATGTGATTCCATTTCACTAAAGTAATTGGCTTGGCCTGTTGTAGAAAATAATCAGGCTTTCTACGGAACAAATGCTAGAACATGCTAATGAGGGAGTGAGTTCGTTAAATTGATGGCGTGGAGTGACAGTTATTAATGATTGTTATGATAAACAGACGAGTGCGAATTGGGATGAGTTGGGCAAAAGTGACAGTTTAAAAATAACGTATATTGGAAAATACTAACGAAGTAATATACTGTTAGGAAAACAATCATGCAAGTTGTCAAAGGAAGAAGTGTAATTATACAGCTGCACAAGCCGCCTTCGGAGGACAGGGACCTGGCTGATAATGGACACATTTTTTGTTGGCAAGAGGAAAATATGTTATGGCAGAAAAGAGTGCAGATTGATAAATTAATTGGCCTTTTTCACTGTTCCAAGAGCAAACTTGGCCAGCAACAGCAAGGCAGATTAAGTGAATAAATGAAGTGACCCTCCTTATCCATTCCCTTATCCTTTCATTGTTACACCTGTGCAAAACAAAAGCAACTTGGTGGGCTACCTTGCTCAAATGGCAGAGTTCATGACTCTTCATTTTAAAGCTTGTATTGTAAAGCTGTTGACTCTTGGTGATTAAGGCAATTATATGAAGCAATTTGTGTTGCACCTTTAAGGTAGGGCGTAAGGAACCGATTGGAAGCTTTGGGAGAAATGCAAATTCTGCCAAGCTGTAGGCTGTTGTACAGAGAATTAGCCTGGGCTTATGAACACATGAAACTCCTTTAATATTGAGTTGGGCTATTAGTCCATCTAACCCAGTATTGCGTGTTACAAATTTGTGCTTCATTTTTGAGATACAGGCAGGAATATCTGAACCATGCATGGGTTTATTTGTTTGTTTGAATTGCTATGGTAGGAAAATCTAGAGATCACCACCCATCACTTCTGCTTTAAGAGCTATATACTATAATAACTATAATTATTTTATACATTACAAGTTCTGAAGAAATCCACAACAGCTTGCTAGAATAGCAGGTTGTGAGGTATCAGTTAAATCCTCACTTGATGGTCCACTGAGAGCCAGTGTGGTGTAGTGGTTAAGAGCGGTAGTCACGTAATCTGGTGAACTGGGTTCGTGTCTCCGCTCCTCCACATGCAGCTGCTGGGTGACCTTGGGCCAGTCACACTTCTTTGAAGTCTCTCAGCCCCACTCACCTCACAGAGTGTTTGTTGTGGGGGAGGAAGGGAAAGGAGATTGTTAGCCGCTTTGAGACTCCTGAAGGGGAGTGAAAGGCGGGATATCAAATCCAAACTCTTCTTCTTCTTCTTCTTCCCCCTGCATGTCCCATGTCCAGAATCTGTTTCTGGATTGCTGACTCCCCTGCCTTCTGTACCTATCTGATTCTTTGCCAGGTCTGTTCGGATGTCACAGGTGGATTCTGTTGTTTTTGCATTGAAGCAGACTGCCTGACCTAGGCTTGCCACCCCTCAAAGAACAGAAGCCCCTGGTGTTATAATTCTATTAACTCAGTTGCTTTAATATAGAAATTTTCAACCTGGGCTCAGAATGTGTTGGGTTCCATGGGAAGACTGAATTTCAAAGACCACAAACAACTGGCTAATTTAAACAGTGTAAGTGTTGCATTTAAACCACAATATTTCAAATGAATCCATGGTGATGCAGAATACTTTCCCAGCTTTGGAGCCTCTTATTAGAAATTCTTCTTGCTTAGGTCTCATGGAACTCCTTCTAATGCACACTAGAATGTCTGGTGTACCAAGTCACTGTGGAACCACTACTTGGTTGGATTGCTGGTGATTAGGAAAGTTGGAGGAGAGAGCCCTTTCTTTACTTTCCTATTCATCCACTTCTCAATGAAGCTGTTTCCCTCTCATCTTGAGATGTATAAAAAGATGTGGAGAAGCCATGTGTTGGGAGGGACCTCTTCCAACCTCATAATCCTTCAACGAAGGCACTGCAATATTGAGAAAGGGAAAGAAGAGCCTAACCCCTTAGCACTCCCTCCCTTGCACTTTAAACTCAATGAGCAGATAATTCAGCAACATCCTAATACTGCAATCCTGTAGATGTTGACTCAAAAGAAAATGTAACTGAGATAATTGGGACTTACTCCCAGGTAAGTAATGATGCCTATTTATTACAGGTTCTATTAGGATATGTTTTCTGAATAATAATGGCGCTACCTGTCCTGTTGTGCTCAACTTCAGCTCTGGAGATGCAGTCTACTAGGGTGACTTAAGCTGCTTCTATGTGATATTAAAATACTTGATTTCATAATTTTTAGGAAAACAGAGTCACTGCATTTTGATATACAGTATGAATATTAAATTTTAAATTGGTCTATTTCAAGGAGAGTATCTGTGCTTTGTCTTTTTTACTTGATGAGCCACATCAGTGCAGTCAAATGGACAAGCAAAACTTGCTTGGAGCTAGGATACATGCATTTACTTTGAATAAAGTCTGGCTTTTACCTTACAGATCACTTGAAAGATTTTTCTGCTTTTCTTTGCCCGTTGAGAATATTATTGTTTGAAAACAGAAAGAAAAACCAGTCTGGATCTTATTTCGAATTTTTTAAACAAATACTTTTTAAAAAATCTTCAGGAAGATGCTTGTTGGCAGGACTGTACGTGAAAGATTGCAGTGATATTAAGGTTCTCAAAAGCTATGGGGGCTACTAGAATAAAGAATAAAACTACATGGATTCTATTTGATGTGGAAATTAATACTGTACCATGTGGTGTGATACACTATTGGTTCTTCAGAAGTTAAAGTGGAGAAGTGGAGTTCAATAAAGGAGGGGACATTTCTTGAAGGAGAGGAACTTTAATTTCTATTTCAACATGGCTACTGGTCTTTTACCATGTACAGTGGTACCTTGGTAGTCAAACAGTTTGGCTCCTGAACAAATTGTCTCCCGAACACCGCAAACCTAGAAATGAGTGTTCCAGCTTGTGAATGTTTTTTAGAAGTTGAACCTCCGATGCAGCTTCCATGGCTTTTGATTGAGTGCAGGAAGTAGAGTTGGTGGTGAGCACAAATATTGGCCGTATTGTGTCTTATGTGTGGATGGTAATATTTTGCCTATGTAACTTTTTTTTTGAATAATGGAGCAGTCAGGAGTGGCACTGTCAAGGCATGGGCTTATCTGATTTTGAGAGAACCGGGTCCTATTTTAGAATTTTGTGAGATGAGCTTTTAACTACTGCAGGTAAAATCCCCTTTATTTCTGGAATAAGGTGTAAATTACCGTAAGGATCTGTTTCAAGCAATGGCTGGGGTATTACATGCAAAAATCCGCAACTGGACTTACAATCCTTGTTAGATGCCCTTATTTGTTTAAGTGCTAATTACCATGCTGGGCTGACAGAATCTACGAATAATAGTAAATACTTCATTTTCAAATCTATGTTTTTGGAAGTGCAGCCTTAACAGATAGGAGTACCTTACAGAGAAATGCACTTTCCACACATGTGATGATTAAGTTTGCTGCAGAGCATCCGATTAAGTGAAGAGGGATTAAAATTTTAGATTCTCAGTGCACTTTGAGATTTTTAAACTTGGATTTAATAAAGTGTCATAAATATTTACAAGTGGTGAAACCATCATTTTTGTTTATATTTATGCATGGGAAAAAGATCTTTTAACTGAGTTCCTATTCTAGGATTTGTCAGTTAGATTTAAATGAGCATTATGAAACATAAGTCTGGAACTGTAAATTTCATTTGCTTGATGCTATTTTCTGTTTATCCTTTTTTATTAGTTCCAGAATTGCACTGTGCTGGAAATACATTGCCACTGTAAACTTTATATATGTTAATTTCAAGCACCACTTAACTGCTGGCAACTTTCTTTAGGGAGCAAAGTAACTACCAAAAATACAATCTCCTGATATTATCAGGAGAAGCTAGAAGCCTATTTTACAATCCCTATGGTTAGAGAACTACATAAGTAGCTCTTTGTGCCCAGCCTGGCATTTGGTGTCCCACCTCCCTCAAAAACAAAAAACAAAACAAAAAACAAAACAACAGCAGCCTACTATGCTACATTATAAGAAGAAGTGTACTATAAATTAGGGATGCTTGAGAAATTCAGTCTTTGCAAATTATAGTACAAACTGACCAGATCTACACCTCCTGGACTCATGTGTAGATTAGAACACAGCTGCCTCTGAGATTTAGCACTTCGCTGAACTGGATGCTTTGAGAATGGTCAAGGGCCACAGATTGCTCACATGAACTTTACGGGAGATACCACTCTATCCAGAAAAGGCTAGGCACTATTCTCCAGTAAAACTTCCACCATCAAGCTCTCCATCTGGTCTGGATAGTGTTTCAGTTTCAGACATGGAGGAGCATTTAGTCATATACAGTAAGCTCCCATGTCTCATCTGAAGTGGCACAGCCCAAACACAAACTTACCTCCCCACCTGTGAACTAGGCCAGTGTTTCCCAACCTTGTGCCTCCAGATGTTTTTGGCCTACAACTCCCATCATCCCTGACCACTGGTCTTGCTAGCTAGGGATGATGGGAGTTGTAGGCCAAAAACATCTGGAGGCACAAGGTTGGGAAACACTGAACTAGGCTGAAGAGGAAGCTTTTCTGTGGCTGGTTCCATTTTGAAGAGGGTGTTTTCTTACAGAAATGAATGGCTAGCTTTTGGGGGTAGATATTAAAAATGTGCTCTTTCTTGCTTTTCCCCACCAAGGGATCAGAAAAGTAGGTGACAGGACCACTTAGAGCCCTACTTTTTCTTTTCTTTTACTGAGCTAGTGGGTCAAAAGGTGGTTAGCCTGAAAGATAAGACTCCCTATAAGTGTTCCACTTATAGTGTTCCAAGACAAGGACTTAGGGGTTATTAGGAAAAGAATAGAAAACAAAACTGCCTTTGTTCTAATGCTCATATACAAATCTGTGTACATTTCTGTTTGTTCTGATTTTTCTTAAAGAGGATATTGTGAGGACAACTAAAGGACAACTAAAATAACCAGGAGGCTTGCACACCTTTCCTATGAACAAAGGTGCTCTTTAGTATTTCAGACTTTTTAGATTGGAAAATTGTTGGTGGAGATGTGACCAAGCTGTATAAAATACATGCATGTACTGTACTGATGAAAGAGGGATATTTTTGTCCCTCTCTCAGTACAGAACTTGGGATCATCTAAGAGAGAACTGTTTGGCAGGAGATTCAGGGCAGACAAAAGGAAGTACTTATTCACACAGTGAGTCTTTGATTTATGGAATACCCTGCCACAAGAAGTTGATTAGGGCTGTTAGATCAAGTGACTGTAAAAGCAATTTAGGCAAATTCATGAATAGGTTTATCTATGACTACATCCCACCTCTAGGCTGGCAAACAGTGCTTGACTAGATGAACTTTTTGTCTCATCCAACAGAGTTTTTATATTGTCTAAGGATAAAAGTTATTGGGACTGGGAATCTGTAAAACTTGCTCTTCGTAATCTTAATACGATCCTGGTCTTTATTTATTGTTGTCGTACATTAATTTACTTATATCCCAGACTTCCTTCAAGAAGTTCATCACAGATTACATATGGTTGAACATTTCCCAAATAGAAAGCTTAAAGGTTCAAACCTGATCAGTTTCAGCAGTAGAACTATACATTATGCTTTCTGAGCATTCTCTTTTCTTGATATTAAATAAAAATGTCTCTCCTTTTCTCATGTGAAAGATTTCCCCTCTCAAGGCCTAGGCCAATGTTGTCCTCTCAACTTGTAAATTGCTTAAATATTGGATTGCACCATCTAAATTTGGTATGATATCTGTGTTCAGGGTTTCTCAATTATACTTATTATATAATACTTTGCAAATTAACTTTTGCATCATATTCTGGAATCTAGGTTTAAAACGGCAAAATACTTTGTCAGGTGAGCGTCAGAATTTGACTGCCTAGACTTTTCTTGTATGCACTTATAAAGATGGAAATATTAAGAACTTACATGAACAGGTTTTCACTGTGGAAGATCTAGATACTTCAGCAGGTAACACATAACTGAAATCTTTTTGTAGTTGTCAAAACAAGCAGCTCTAACTTTGTACATTTTCTGTTAAAACTAAAAGCACTATGACAGTCGGAATCCTGGTTAAATCAATATAAGAAGCAAACAGACTTTCCTTTTACTTCCAGGATTCATTAAGAGTTTTGACATGTCTGAAGTGCCTCTTCAAAACATTTCTGTGTCACTAAGGGCCTCTTCTCATGAGGTATTTTGTACTTTGGAGCAGAAACAGAGGTCAAAATATATGCATCCTGTGTTAAGTTTAAAGTCCACATACAGGTTTCAGGCATAGCTTTTCCCATACAGTGAGGATGGCAGGAAAGGTTCCCTACTGCAGTGTATTCTAAAGGGGAAAGCTGGTGGGGTAAGAAGCATTATCTTTTTTATAACTGGCCAGCTACTTGTATGTTTTACCTAGGTATGTGGACCAAGGACCAAAATGCCTTGTTCATATATCTTGTGAGAAATGTCCCTCATTTTAAAGATCTCAGTTTGGCATTTTAGTGAAAGAGATCTATTTGCTGTATGCAGATACAGTATTTCGATGCCTGGATAGCTGACCATATGGAGCAAATCTGCACTTTTTATTGTTGTTTATGAAATATTTCCTATGCTGTCAGAGCCTCCTAAGGAGGTGGGAAACAATGAGAATGTTAACCCTACTGGCTGCTGGGTGACTGTCATTGTTTGTAGTCTACTTGACAGTTCTCAGTTTTGTTGATGCATGGAACAGCATTGTCCTGATGTCTAAAGTCACTCACAATTAGCCTGAACTATAGAAGCTGCCAGTTTGGGCCTGGCTTAGATAGACAAAGTAGACAGAAGTGACCTGATATTTGCTTTTCAGTCTTTCAAAATTACCATCGATTTTGTCAACAGAATGTATTTATCTGAGGAAAAAATAAAACGGCACTTGAAAGACATTTAGTCCAGTATTACAGGCTAGTGTTTAGCATGCTGCTGAAATCTGTCTTTACAGATACTCCACACTGTTACTATATTTTCACACACACACACACACCTCAAACTATCCAGCTCTATTAATTCACAGAGGAAGCAGGCAGTATGCAGTCCCAAGTCCCAAGTCCCAACTCCAATCCAAGTCCAGCAGAGAGCATACAGGACCTCGGACAGTTCCAAGGGTCCTCTGCTAAAGCAATTCTAAGAGAGATGATGTCTCTGAAGACAGCTAGAACTAATTGAAGCCTTATGTAGGCTAGTCAGGCTTTGCCTCCCTGGAGAAGTTAGCTGGTTGGGTAAAGGACCCTTGCCTTATTTTTTGGCCTTTGGCTTCTGTGAGACTGAGGAGACAGGTACCACAGGGGGCGATATCTTCCGTGTCAGAGGATGGTGGTAGGATTGTGACCTCTAGCTGGAAGTGCTGTGAATAAGGTATTGGAGATGCTCTCCCTGAGGAAGTAGCCCGAATCTCATCTGAGTCCACCACAGTGAATTGCAAGATCCGTGGGTTGAGGGTCCTGACTCAAACGCAGACCTGCACTAATTTTGGATGTACTTCCTTCACTACTGTGTGCAATTTTATGGCAAGTAAGAGTGTTCTTATATTGCAGTGATAAAGAGTGATACTTGTATTGCATAAAACTTTTTCTGTCCAGTAGCACCTTAGACACTAACTAAGTTTGTTATTGGTATGAGCTTTCATGTGCATGTACACTTCTTCAGATACTTATATTGCAGTGATTGTAGGAATCAGAATGTTTTGCTGGTGCGTGGCAGGAAGCGAATTTAGAGACGAGCAGAGAACAGAAGCTATTTTCAGATCAGTTGTACCAAGACTTGAGCAATTTTAAGAAAGTTTGTATAGACTTCAGTCTCTTGTGGTATCATTTCAAATCCGTAGTAACAAGTATTGCATAGGCTGTGTTTTCAGTTTTTTAAAATTTGACTTATGCAGATACAGTTTTATGGTTAGTTTCTTTCTTATAGCATCACTTTGTTCATCTATCAAAATTTTGAACATTAAAACAAGCTTTGGCTGGCAATTTGATGCGGTGATTGACATCACTATGCTAAAATAGTAAATAAAATTATCCCAAGCCTCTAAATCTACAGTATGTCTCTGCAAACATACTCATCTTGTTTTTTGGGTGCTCTTATGCTTTGTGAGGCATCTTGAGCTTTTTAAGGACAGAAAAGCAGGATAGATAAATAAAAATAATATACAACACATAAACATACCTAATATAATCATACACTTTGTTCTTTAGAAGTTGCTGGCCACTTCTAAGCTATCAATGTGAGGTTTGGGGGGGTTTTTAGATCACAGATATCTATATCAATCCCTGATCATCAGGAAATATACATTTAACTAGTTTTGTAAATGGAAGCAAATTAGCTTTTGAAGATGGTGGTCAGCATAAACCAAGCCAGATAACACTTTCAGTATAACCAGCCAATTACAAACAATATTTTGACTTTTCATTTTACTTTTGTTCCTTGGACATTAATGTGGCTGCAGAGATCAAAGCTACACAATAGTAACTGAGTTTTGGTTGCCATTATTTTCATATCGTTGGCAATTAGAGGATTTGTATTAATATGCCCAGTTTTTGTATGTAGTTTCAAGTACATTTGGAATGCAATTCCACATATACATGCTACTTCCCTGTTAATTCTGGATCTGCAGCGATCACTTGATTTTGGGTGTAATCATATACTTTATATAAAACTTACCCTGTTGTGGCCCTGCCATGCCAATAATGTTCAAGGCATGTATAAATGAATAAAAGAACTGTAAGTGTGCAGCCCAGACTATGATTTGGATCATGTCAAATTATACCCACCATATACTGGGGATGGTAGTGGGGTTCGCCAGCACATGGGTCTATGCTTTATCTACTAGGCTGCAATTGCACCAAGATATATGATCTGCCAAAATGTGTCTGTTTGAAAAATGGGTTCGCAGCATGTGAAAATTCCAAAGCTCTGGAAACCAGGTATAAAGTTCACAGACTTGTTACTAGATGACCCTCATCCAACCCTATAGTTCTATGATTCTATGACTCTACGTAGCTGAGGAAGAACTGGGTCATTTGAAGATGAACACGTAAGACCACACGTGCTCAGTCTGGACAAAGTAACTAAACACATAATTTAAAAACTGAAATATAGAGATTTCTTCTGAAATTGCTATAAATGCTATTACCATGTGCTTGACTGGGATGCTATTATGAGCTTGCATATGATGTTGTTGACTGGAATATTAAAAACATCAAAACTTATGAAGAACATTCCATTAGTGTCTCAGTTAATGCTGACCTGTAGGATAATGTCTAAAATTTATATTAAAAAAACATTTTTGAAGAGACCAAGAGTTAAATTAGTAAGACTGCAGAAAGGCATATAAATTATGCCCAACCTAATTAAATTTAACAAATTTTTATTTCTTCCTACTACAGACTGTGCAGATCCCGATAGCAGTTGACAGTATTTGACTTCCAAAAGCTGCACAAAGTATTTAATAAGCATTTCACAGTAAGAAAGCATAACAAATTTGGTGTTTTAATCTATACTGTGATTGTATACAAAATCAACTGATTGTGGCAGGTGTGCCACCTACTTCCCACCCAATGATATTACCAGAAACCGGTGTTCTGCATTATTCACCTGTGACAAACCCAGGCCATGTATCCCCACCTTCCTTTCAAGAAGGAAAAGGCGGGGAGGTGTTTTGCATATTGTTTATTCTTGGGTAGCCCTCCAATTTCTCGGTAGCCCCCACCTTTTTATAAAGCACATAGATCTGTATGAGAAACAGTGACTTGCAGTATCTGTAGTGATGAGAGATGGACAGACACTTTTAGCACTCTGAACTTTGATTATAGGCAGCTAGTGTTCTCTCCTCAAGAACCTGTAGCCTGAGCAAATTGTTAGTTCACCGGATGAGGTTAGATCCTGTGGCTAGGAAAAACCTGACTTCAGTGTTCAAACTGAAAGAAAAGATTTTAGTCAGGCTGAAGGAAATAAATTAGTGATAAAAGAATACCTACCACATTATTTAGCCTCTGAAAATAGTTTTTAAGTGGTACAACTTACAGGGAGCTTCTTTTCCCCTCTTATCAGATGCTCGATACGGATTTGGTGAAGTACATGCTTGCTTCCTTGCTTTTGAGATCATGGAAACAGGAGCCATTGGACAGAAAGGGGGCAGTCTGAAAAGAAACAGGCCAAGAGTTTTGCTGACATGGCTCAGGGACTAAATATTAGGGAACAGATGAAGCAGCACTGAGGTGGGGAAAGGCCTCTCTACTGCTATTTCCAGCCCTCTGCTAAGTGCTGTTCTGGACAGGCTACTGAGTTTGTTTAGAGCATTTGAGCTATGGTTTTTCTTTTAAAGCAGGGAAAGCTGTAGCTTTCCAGATGTTGTTGGTCTTCAACTCCCATAAAGCCCAGCTGGTATGTCCAATGATCAGGAATGATGGGAGTTGTAGTCCAATGTCCAAATACATCTGGAGGGCCACATGTTTCCTGTCCTTGTTGTTTTAAAAGAAAAGGAGAATGGCAGGTGCATGGAGTAGTGGTATATGCTTCTTCCAATAAAATAATCACTTTAGAAGGAAGTTCACTATCGGGGAGCAAGGTTAATGTTGACAAAGGAAGAGAAGGTATGGGGCCTACAAAGCCTACGGAATGTATTTTGTAGCAAAAGTGTGAAAATAACATCTAAAGCAAATCCATATTTTATCTGAAAATGTGCCTGAGTTTAAGATGCCTCATAATATTATACAGTACAAAAGCAAATTTTCTAATATGAGTCAGTAACGCTATAGCCTGCAAAGATTAGGTGAAGCTTTACCAGATTATATACTCCCAACTGTAAGAGGATTTCTCGGTGTGACAAATACAGAGTTTAGAAAAATATTATTACATAGAAAAATATGTAAATGAAAGAGAATTACTTCACAACAATGTTGACTGTAACACAAGTTATGTGATATTTATACGTAGAAAATAGTTGTAATTTAAGGTGTGATTGCTGTATTGGCTTAGTGTTTGAAGATTCTTCAAAGACAGTTTCTTTTAGCAATGGCTTAAAAATCCTTACCTTTTTGTTTGAAGTCATCAATGAGAGATTTTGTTGGTTGTTTTCCTGTTAGTCATTTGTATGTATTAGAGCTTCAGCTCCAGAGCTGAACAGCTAATACCTTTCTGGTGTGTAAGGATGCAACTTCACATTTAAATGTATTGTAAAACATTACACAAATCTGTAATTATATTACTTTTAAAATAAAGCCTTCATCTATCCTAAGTTCGTTTGATGTCCCTTCCCTGCTGACTCTATTTTTTCCTTGTTCCCACTTTACATTAATGTGAAGAGACAGTTGAGTAAATGCACAATGAACTTCAAAACCTAGTAATTGTTTTTCAGAAAGAATGAAACTTGCGAATTAGATATGGATTGTAAAAGAACACCAGAGCTGATTAGTGTTCGTTAGGTTTGCCTGCTGGACCGTTCTGACACCTGTCTTCCAGCTTTCTCGATAAATGCCACGGCTGATCCCTCTATACTGCCAGTCACATGACAGCGAGCGAGAGCTTGTGGGTGGGAATTAAAAAGATTCCCAGTGAACCTTGTCAGGCTTAGCAATTCATGGAACTCGACATAAAAGGCAACGTTAAACAAAGATGAGTTGAATCCATTTACATGCAAACTCTAGTTATCTGTGTTTAAAATTAAAAGAGAGAGACTGGAATGGATGAATGTTTAAGGAGGTTACTATTCCTTTCTTTGTAAGCTGTGCAGATAATAAGCTTCTAAGATGTTGGTAGGGTGGGGGTTGAGTGGGGAGGAAGCCAACTTTTGGGGCTTGAAAAATTGCCTTCCCTTCTTTTTAAGGAAATACCAATTTCTTCCTAAACCATCTGGTTGTGTCTTGTTTACAGCACAGTATGCCTGTTTGTGCTTATTAATCATGCTTACACAAGTATCTTAATTACTCCCGGTGTAGCTGCTCTGTCTTGAACTCAGAAATTGACCTTTCCCTTTTATTCCTTGAAATCATTAATCATACATAATCAACGACAATGGGACACAAGAGGAGGCTACCAGTATTCAAAAACCACTCACCAGTCCTGAGAAGAAATGTAGACCAGAGTGACTCCACTGCTTGCAGTCAGACATATCTTAATTAATGACGTGTGTGGGTGTGCATAAGCTGCTATTATTTTCCTGTTTTTACCTATCCAGAAGTGGCATTAATTTGCTGCCTTGAGAAATCATGTGCCAGAATTCCCCTCTATACTAAAAATCAAAAGACAAGGAAGAAGATAGTTTTATTGTGGTCTGAATTTCTTTGTACTTTTTTCTTTAGCCTTCTTTGCTTTTAAGTAGTAATCCAAATTCCCCCATCTGTGAATACATCATTTAAGGGTTGTAGTTATTTTAACTGTGGGTGGGTGTTTCCAAAGAAACTGCTTGCCAGATAAATGTTTGTTGCTTGTGTTCATCTGGGCAGTATCTGTAAAGCAATGGCATAGGGAATAAGACTGAAGGCATCAATGGATTATTAATAGGTGTGATTATTAGCTCACTAATTAGAGACTGAAAGTTGTGATATAATTGTAGTGTGTCATCTGTGAATTTAGGATTCAATCATTGTTGACAGTACACATCTTTTAATTGTAATCCATGCATCAGAGGTGAATTTCTTTAATTTGTTTTTACTTTAAATTGCTGAATTTCATATTGCATATGCATGTTTGGTATAATGGTTTTATGGTCAATAATGAGATGAAATAGTGGCAACAAGTTCTCTCTCTTTCAGTACTCTTAAACTATTATATAGATCTAATGATAATTACTGTTTCTATTTTTCTTCCTTAGTAGCACAGGGGCAAAAATACTTAATTCATAACAGATAAAAGAAAAGGAGCAAGATAACTCATACAGACATGAAACAGAAAATCTATATAGTGAAGAATAATCTCATTTTGATTTTAACAACTGCTATTTCAATATAACATGAATATATAGCTTGGTGGTTTTATTATTTGCATGAAAATTGCTTGGATTTGAAGTCATCAGTTCACTCTTACTAAATTAAATAAATGTTTACCTAAAACAGGCACCAAGATGCTTAGAGTAACATAATACAAAAAATACCTAATTGAACTGCAATAAAAATCCCAAATAATAAAATAGTAGCAAGAGGCAAGTTAAATTGCAGAACCAGTACATCCAAAATCTTAATGAAATAAGAAGGTATTTACAGTCTTTCTGAAAGATGTAAGGGATTAAGTTTGGTAAGCATCTCTCAAGGGTATTTCCCCCACAATTATGGTTTCACCGCAGAAAAAACCTTATCCTTGGTGCCCTAGGTAAGTACTGAAGACTATGAAGGAAGTGTTCAGCAATTGACATGTTAGAAGATACTCTTTCTCAAGTCTGATATAGTGTAAAATATTGTCCTTTGATATGCAACTATACCCATGCCTGAGGGTGGAATGCAACATAGCTCTAAGGGGATTGTTAGCCTTGGGAGACCAGGGTTCAAGTCCCCACTCCACCATGAAGCTCACTGGTAACCTTGGACCAGTAACTGCCTCTCAGTCTACCTTACCTCATAGGGTTGTTGTGGGAATTAAATGAGGAGTGGAGGGGACCATGTATGCCATCTTGAGTTCCTTGGAGAAAGAGGTGGGATATAAATAAATAAATAAATAAATAAATCTCCCCTTTTCTCCCCCTGCACACTGTTCTGGGGAATCTTTCAACCTCTCTGAGCAGATATTGGGGGCAAGTGAGGGGTGGAGCCCTGTTGCACTAGCAGCAGCCCTTGTGTTGGCTTCTGCTAGCAGAACTGGGTAGTTGAATCCAGCCCATGGTCTATGTCTTTGTCTCCTTGATCTTATCCAACTATCCTATCCTACCTGTAACAGAACTCTCACTTTTATGCATCCTTTTTTGAGAGCAGACTGGGTAGATAAGTTAGGGGTCAGATGCAGGAGGACAAGGGCAAAAGTGGTTGGAACAATGAGTGTGACTCTTACCGTTGAATGGTAAGCTTCATAGAGCACCCTCAAGGTCTGTATTTGGCTTCTGGGACTGAAATTTCCTGACTTCTGATTTATAGCGTTGTACCTTCACCATAACATGAATGGAATCTCTTAGCAACAGATCAGCCACACTTACCTTTGCTCTATGCTTTCTAGGCACAGGAACAGGCTTTCCAGGTCTGAATGGTTTCTTTTTTTGTCCCTGGCACTTTCTCCAGGAAAACCTGATTGCTGTTTGCTCTGATTTAGTGGTAAAATGCAGATTTTCCCTGGGAAAATGCTGGGAGAAAAAAGAAAATCCTACTTGGACCTGGACCTGGGAACCCCAGACCTATGCCTAGAAACATGACACAAAAGGAAATGTGGATGAGCCCCAAGCTTGTCATCTCTATTTTCCTCCTAATACAAGTAGGGTGGTCTTCTTCTCTTATTGGAACTGAAGCTGGAGTGCATAGCTCTCATTAATGAATTGAAGATCTTGAAATTATATATCTGTCCTAAAACTGTAATCTTGATCCGGATATCTGACTGCCTGCATAGAATCATTGGATTGAAGATTATGTATTTTCCCTGCTGTTGTACTAAAGTGAGATGATGTCCTATTTTTATTTTAGAATCGGTGTTCCTAGTGACAGAGATAAAAGAACACATAATTGAAGCGTCTCTCTCTTCCTGTGTCTTTGCGTATCCAATGTGGAGAAGGGTCCCACATAAGTTGCACAATTTCTGAAATCTATACTTTTATTTTAGCTTCAGTCTTTGGATACAACAATTTAGCACTTTTAAATCTCACAGATTTCTGTGAGAGATTTAAGCATGTGCTTAATTATTTTGTTGGATGAGACACAGAGTGCTTAACTTCAGCTGGTTGCATCCTGTATGTGTTTGTGTGTATATCCTTTTTTCAATCATTGCCACCTGATTAAGTCTCTAAATAGTGATGCTATTTGTTTTCTTTAAAATATTATTTTGGGTGGGGGTGAGTAGTGCTGAACTGGAAAGGAATCCCTATGTGGCACCATGTAGTTCAAGTGTCCAGTCCAACAGATGGAACACATCTCCTCTCATCTATCTCTCCTCTCACTCCTAAACAACCTATACTGGGTTATGTAATGTTTCCCCTTCAGGCTACATGTAGTCTTTGATCTGGATGCCAAACACTATAGGGGAAAGCACCTCATCCACCAGAGACTAATTCTTAGAATCACCTTGACCATGGGGTGACCCTAGAGATGGCAATTTGTTCAATTTCTTGCAAGAGTTAAACACATCCATTGAGGGGTTTTTTAAGAAAAAAACTTGTGCACAACTTCTTGCTGCCTAAGATTGATCGATTTCATAAAATTCATACACAGTTTGATAGTTAAAAAACACACAACAATCCTCGAATCAGTTTACAAAAGATAAAACAGTAAAGCCAAGAAGAATCACAACCTTAACTTTGAAACATACAGAAGTTAAAATACCGAAACAGATTAAAATTATGTCAACTTTATAAGCGTAGGCTTGTCCAAACAAGAATGTTTTTAGCAGGAGCCGAGACGAATACAGTGAAGGTGCCTGCTTTATCCCATTAGGCAGGGAGTTCCAAAGTGCTGCTACGCTAACAATCATGTTCTTACACATGTGGAGTGGGTATTATGTGGCATCTGTAGTAGTACCAGTTCTGCTGATCAAAGTGGTCGGGTGGGCAGATGTGAGGTAAGGCTATCTTGTAGGTAAGCTGGTCCCACGTTTTACGGGCTTTATATGTTAATAGTAACATCCTGAACTTTGCCCAGTAGCAAATCGGCAACCAATGCAGATCTCTAAAGCAAAGGTATTATATGCTGACCAGGACTTACTCCTGTCAGCAATCGTGCTGCAGCATTCTGCACTAACGGCAGCTTCCGGATTAAGCGTGAGAGAAGCAGCACTTTGAGCGTATTGCAGTAATCCAGTCTTGAAGTAATCAAAGCATGAACGACTGTGGCAAGACATTCCCAGTCCAGGAATGATCGTAGCTTTTGAACCAATCACAGTTTTTAAAAGGCCTCCAGAAGCACCCCCAAACTGTGAACCTGTTCCTTGAGGGGGAATGCAGCCTCATCCAAGGTAGGCAGTTGACCAATTTCTAGGACACGGAAGCTACTCACCCACAGTGCCTCCATCTTGCCAGGATTCAAGCTCAGATTGTTTTTCCTTATCCATTTCACCGCTGAGTCCAGGCAAGGACCCAGGGCCTGCACGGCCTTTCCTGATTCAGATGTTATGGAGAAATACAGCTAAGTGTTATTAGCATACTGGTGGCACCTCTCCCCGAAATGCCTAATGACCACTCCCAACAGCTTCATATAGATATTAAATAGCACTGGAGACAAGATAGTCCCCTACGACACCCCGTAACGTAGCTGCAAGGGGGGCCGAAAGGGACTCTCTCAATGCTACTTTGCTCTGAAGATAGGATCAGAACCACTGTAATACAGTGCCCCCAGTCTCCATTCCCTGGAGCTTGTCCAGGAGGATACTATGGTCAATGGTATGTAAAGCCAATATTCTACATATTGACCCCAATTCTAGTATAAGAATCACTCCCATGGACTGAATGACAAGTTCATAAAGAAATTAACTAACCAGGCTGTATTTCTAGGAATAGTTGGGCCTTCTTGTCCTTTTTAACGTGATTTTTCCCAAATTACACTGGAAAAGGAATCTTCTATGTAATTATTGGATTGAAGACATCACTGCCCATGCCCAGGTCTGCTGTGCATCTGATTCATTTTCGCTGCCATGATTCTTATGAGGATCAATGCAACACTTCCTTCAAGCAACAGGATATATATATAATTTTGCAGATTCCAAATTGCTCTTTAACACGGAACATCACCACAAGAGAATAATCATGGAAGCCATCGAGATAGAGAAACACCCTCACAACATGAACAAGCGTGACGACACATCCCGCTTGCCAGACATCTGGAAATTAGCCCTCCCCACAAAAACTGACACCAGATCCAGAGGCACACAGAACGCCAACACCAATCAACCACACCAGACCCAAACCCAGACCCTCTCCACAGATGAATTACTGACACCATCCAGTAGCCAATCCATGGTGGCACCTCCGGATGCTGCACCCCCCTGCAATCCCTACACAGATCTGGCTGACACAAGCCACAAAACCACAGCTCGCCCCTATACACGAAGCCAAGCCAAAGCACAACTAAGTGCAATACAGCCATCTTCTCAGGAAAACTCTTCACAAAGTTCAAGAGGTCAAGACACAAAGACTTTAGCAACTAATCCACACCTAATGACCCACCTAAGTGGTACTCAGGATATCACTCAAGAAATCACTCAAGGTATCTCTCAAGTAATTAAGGAACAAAAGAAGAAAAGGCACACTAGCCTGGGAACTTCCTCTCTGCCCAGAACATTGGAGGCTAGACACCACACCCCCTCTACAGTATTTATAGGAACTCAAACATTGAGATCCCGCTCTGTTCCAGTAACAAGAAGCCGAAAGCACCAGCCTGAAGATGACGAGTGAGACCTCGTCGAAACGTCGCCTAGACACCCCAACTTTTACACGGGAAGACACCCGAGGACACCAAAACCTGCATTCCTGTACCCGTGAAAATCTACGAAAGCATATATATATATATATATATATTCCTTTCAACCTCAACTCCCTGTTCCAGTAAGTATAAAATGGTTAAGGTTAATTCAGAAGAAAGGATCAAATTTAAGTGCCCTTGCTTACATGAAGTTGAGCTGAATTTTAAAATCATAACTTATGCCAGTTTGTGTGTGTAGCTGAATTATTTTGAGGATTATCACGAACATTGATCTGTCCTTCACATTGCATTTGATGCCTGAGCTAAACCCAGAGAGATGATAGCCTTAGTGTGGTGTCACTTTTGTCACTTGAAAGCCTACTCAGTCAACTGAATCTTGAAAAGATTTCAGTATAACAAAGCACTGATAGGTTTTAAACTTGGCTTTAACCTTCAGAGACTAATAATTTATTATTCCTTGTTATGCACCAGTACCTTTTTTTCCTTTAACAATACATCATTTTTAATGTGGGTGACTTGATTTTTTGTAATATAAAGCATCCATAAATAGGATGAAAAGAAAATGGTAGCTAAGTACTTTTATGGTTGGCAATATGAATGCTATTCTTCACGCAATTCATCAAACATTTATCTGCATAAATTATGGCAGTTAAATGAAAAAGAGCCGATGAGAAGTAACACTTTAGTATCATTTGTAGCAGTAAATGCAGAGGAAAAATTACATTTGTTAAAAAAAAATACATCAGCTCTGTGTTCATTAATTGGACAAACTGTTTGGGAAAATACTTGCATTTTGATAAAATGGTAACTTTTATTGTCCCAGCTGGCAGTGCCAATGATTAGGCAATTGTGTATTTATGGAATAACTTTGGTAGTCATTGTTTAGAGTGTAAAATTGCAAAACATAGAACAGGGTTCCTCAAGCCTTCCCCAGTGTGATTCTCTAAGTCAAAATGACAACTGTCCAAACCTACCAAAATACCAGTAAGAAAAAACAACAACAGGGGATAGTGTTCACTATTATCCAAAAAATTAAGAAGAAAAGAAGGTGAAATGATGTCATAACAAGATTATAATGAAACAAAAACATTTGGTGAAACTTAATTAGAGTGGCTCCATTTACCTCCAACTCTTAATGTAGGACTTAGGGTATGTCTTTAAAACTCACTCCTGTCTTTCCAATAAAAATGCAACGTACATGCAATCGTTCTGAAAGAAGTTGCTGAGAATTGTACGAGACATGAAAACTGGCTTACTTGTCAAATCTGGAGAGGACTGTACCTCCAAGGAAGGAGAGTCCACTACCTCTCTTGGGAATCCGTTCCACTGTCAAACAGCTTTTGCCATCAGAAAGTTCTTCCTGATGTTTGGACGGAATCTCTTTTCTTGTAACTAGACTCCAGTGGTTCAGGTCCTATGCTCCAAAGCAGGAGAAAACAAGCAGGCTCCATCTTCCATGTGACATCCCTTTAGATATTTGAAAATGGCTATTATATCTCCTCTTAATCAAGCCTCTTTGAGTTCAATGAGACTTATTCCTAGTAAGTCTCTATATGATTTCAGAATAAAGGTTGCATCAAATGATAGTTACATTCCAAATAGACTTGTTGAGATCAATAAACATAACTAACTTCCGCCCATTAGTTTCAATGGGTCTGCTTTGAGTAGAACTTGGGAGACAACTCAAAGTAGTTTTGTGTTTCAAGCATTCCTGAATTGGGCACAGTGAGGACCAAAATGTCCTGAGTGCAAGAATATCATGCAGGATGAAAGTAAATGAAGATGAATCAGAAGCATTTAGGACTATTTTGGGCATGGGCCCTGTCTGGTGATGAGGTATGCATTTCGAAGTCTTGCAAATTATTTTCTTTGTTCTCCCTTCCTCTCTCTTCTCCACCCTCTCATCACCACCTTCCTGAAGTGGGCTTCCCCTCCTATATCACCACCTGGAACTGCTGCCTCCTTCTGTTTCAATGTTATTAATTTAAATCCCATTTGCTAGAGCCATACTTTCTTCATTTGATTAGGGTGAGACACGAAAGATTCATCAGAATATTGGCAATTCTATTCTAGGCCACTTTGTGAACCTTGTGCTTTTGCTTTTCTCAAGTCATTTTCAAAATGGAAGCTGAAATACTGCAAATTTTGTTACAGGAATTGATCTAGGTTGGGGAGGGGAGGAAATTGAACATCTAAATCTCTTAGAAATGAGGCAGCAGTAATGTTCAAGCATAGTTCTTCCTTTCTGCCTTCTGTTTTCTTACACCCAAGCAGCAATATTTTCAGGAAACTCTGCTACAATTTGGTGAACACATAATACCGCTCCTATGTTTTAATTGTGAAAGCACAGTCCAACTTACTTGTTTTATTTCTCTTTCAGAGGTTTAACATAATATGTTTAGCTGTTTAATGGGTGTAGTATTTCCATTTAATTAGAATACTTTGAGAGAGGGGTTACTTGTTTGCCTTGTCTGTGTTGTCTACAGAGCATCTTTCAGATGTTAACACACTGTTGTGGGAACAACCTTTCCTTGGATTCATCCTATGGCACTTCCATAATGTTTAAAGCCCACCTGAGGTCCTTACCCCATTCCCAGTCATTTCACCTGATGGTAGCTGATAAGGACCTACTTCGTGGTAAGTTTCTAAACATTAAGCCAGTTGTGGGAATCCACATCTGAATTTGGTTGGATCAAGAACTGGCTTGCCCTCTGTGGGCCCCCCACCTGTCAGTCACCTGACATCGTATGGCATCGTGTAATTAAAAGTTCAAGCCATGGCTGCAAGAGAAGAAAGTCTGTGCATCCTCAGCCTGTCAAAGGACAGACAGAAACATCTCCAGTCCTGCCAATATGCTCTCACAGCACTTATTTCAGAGATGACAAATCTCTGCACCTGACATCACATGATGCCAGGTGACAAACAGTGGGTGTGTTTTGCCACAAATGGCTTCTGAGGACAGAGGTTCTTCACTACTGCATTAAACAGTGTCATGGAAGGAGTCCATAGAAAACCATTTCTGGCATCACTGCTGTAATGTCCAAAGGGTACCAACTTAATTTCGGTTCTTTGCTTGATCTACAACAGCAATCATTCATATTTAGGAATATGAAAATGCATGAACCAGCATAGACACTTTGTGGCTGAGCTTACATCTAGTTTAGGGTTGGCTTAAGCTGTGGTTCTCCATTTGCTGCTGAACTACAACTCCATTATCCCTGACTACTGGCTATTCTGGCTGGGACTGATGGGAGTTGCAGAATAGCCAGCTACCTTTGGCGAGCCTGAGGTTTACCACCCCAGGCTACTTACTCTGCTTGCAACTGAGAAAGATCTCTCTCATCCTTTTTGTTGCTATTGCTACTTGTTTTAAACGACCCTGTACCAGATAAGAATTGGTGGGATTCATGTTCATTGTCCATTATTTGTTTCATATAGGTTTTTGTATTTTCTTTTGAAAATTCCTTTCCTTCCCCCCTTTTTCTTTTATTAGTGTTATATGTGTTTGTGTTGTAAAATAATAAAAAAAGGGGGGGGGAATGGGTGGGATTTCAAAGAATGTCTTTGGCAACTTGCAACAGTCTTATGTTTTGCTGTGAAATAGTGCTGGGAATGTTGGCAGCTACTTTATCTAGTTGTCTTTTGGATTAGTCACTAGTCCCAGTCATATCTACTGAGTATCCCCAGTAGAACCACTAGGAGGACAGCCCCATAAAAAGAAAAACCATCCTCTCAACCTCTCTTTAAAGACTGATTCTACCACTGGCCTTTTTCAGTGGTTACAGTAAAGGGTTATCTTCAATTCTGTTATGTATAGCACTACAGTGTCCCATTTTGTATCTACTGGTCAGTAACAAATTTGTCTTATTTAGAGAATTAAAAGATTATTTCAAAGCAGAGAGATACTGCAACACCTTTACTCTGGCCTGTGATGTGAGATGTGAGAAAACGCATAGCCTATGACAAACTGGGAAGATTTTCAGTTTATAATATTTTATATAGGATGCATTTGTGTCTGCATTATCAAAAGCAGTAGTTCACCAATTAAAGCTTATGCCTCGACAATAAATCTGTTTAAAGGGACCACAGATCTCTGGTGTGTTTCTCAGCAGTGAGAGTCACACTGGAAATAATGAGTTGAAGAACTGCTTGTAATTGGCATTATTTTAGATGGCACTTGTCAGGTATATGGCAGTTCTCAGGCTGCAGTTGATCGGTGGGAGAATTAATTTTATTCCTAAACTGTTTCCCATAGATGTGAAGCAGACCACTGAAAATCTTGATAGAGATAAAACACAATTAACATTTTTAAATCTCTCCCCCCCTTATGTCTCCCCACCATTTTCTGTCATAATATTTTCATTTTGCTTGGGAAGATCCATCCTCCTCTTGTTCTGTCACTTCCACTCTTGTCAGGCCATGGAAGCCACAGGGCTGGCCCAGATTTCAAACTGGGAACACTCTGAATGGTATACCTGTTTGAGACTAGGGTATCCAGGAGTTGTCTATACCTCTATCTAGTGCTTTTTTCCTGTGGGGATGCAGGGGGACGCATACCCCTAAACATTTTGTGAAGCTAACAGGAGAAGAAACTAAAAATAAAAATAAAAATAAATTTCTTCTCTAGCATGGTGAATTTTCAGTTCTGTTGCTATCCCAGATGGTGGCCTATAAAATGGTGATTTTCTTCAGTCAAAATGAGAGGATCCCTAAACATTTTTTTAGGGAAAAAACACTGCCTCTATCTGTTGCGACGTGATATCTGATGATATAGGCTAGTGGCTGAGCAGAAGACCCCATCACAGCCTGTATGTGAAAGGAGCAATGGAATGGTAAAATAGTGTATTGACCAAACTTTAACTTGTTTTCAAAGTGTTTTGAGAATCATTTATGATGCTGCTTCATACTTGTCAGTGTGTACTTCCAAGTATTTATGCTGCTATAGGTCTTAGCTTTTTGTGCATTCCACCCCCCACCCCCACGCCACTTAAGGGTCCCTTTTGGCAGAGTGGGTAGATGTACACATCTGTTTTATGCTAAATTATGAGTCAAACCACTTAAATGGGAATTTCTGACTATTACTTGTTTCAATAACTTGTGTCTGAAAATCAAAAGAGTAACGATTAATTGAATAAAAGTGTCTATGTATGCACACATTTTTTGTTTGCCCCTTTAAACTGATTTTTCTTGAACTATTTCACTCTTGAGAGCCCAATAAGTCAGTGTGTGAGCTTACTTTTCCATATTTAGTGGTATTAATGCTAGGTAATACATGGAAATAAAAAAAGACCACCCCAATATGCATTAGTGAATATCCAAACTTTAATGGCTATTGATAATCATAAGTAAATGTTGGCAATGGCAGGCATGTTCTGTGAATGTCAAAAAACTGCACAGTGAATGTTGACAGGCATCAACTTGAGATTGTCAGTATTCACTTGTGTATGTATGAAAAGTGAAGAAATTGCAATATATTTTTGGGTGTTCACAAAATTCATCTTGGATTACCATCCTTTATTTGTAATGTACACAGTCATTACATTGGGAAATTCACTGCAACATCATAAATATGAAATAAGATAAAAATGGGATCTACTTCAGACTGTTATTTGTTCCATCATGGGCATTCTTAGAAAACATGATATTACTCTCTTGAATCTTGTGGATTTTTTTAATTTTTTTTTTGCAGTTCTCATTTAACATTTTTCAAATATGTGCTTTGGTTTGGTACTTTATCCACAGTTGGTAGAGAAGAATGAATGTACCACAAATTCTCACTACAGGTGTGAGGTTGATTTGTGCCCCTTTAGTTGTAAGACGGAACCTCAGCAAAAAGAAACATTCCATATCCGTTATCTTTATACTCATTGTTCTTATCATTCTAGCTAGAATGATATTTCCTTAGCATATTACATCACATCTAAACACTAGTAACACTTACTGTTGAAAATAGAATGTTGTAAGTTTTTCGACATAGTGCCTTCAATTCTAAAGTTAGCATCTTGCAGCACATCCTACTAGAAAGTATGTCCTGTTGAATTCAGTGGGACTTGCTTCCAGGAAAGTAGGGTTAGAATTGCTGCATTAGCTATTATGGAAGCCTGTTTCTGAACGTTATGTTCATTCTTTCCACCAGGATCTTAAAGGTAAAGGTAAAGGTACCCCTGCCCGTAGGGGCCAGTCTTGACAGACTCTGGGGTTGTGCGCCCATCTCACTCAAGAGGCCAGGGGCCAGCGCTGTCCGGAGACACTTCCGGGTCACGTGGCCAGTGTGACAAAGCTGCATCTGGCGAGCCAGAGCCGCACACGGAAACGCCGTTTACCTTCCCGCTGGTAAGCGGTCCCTATTTATCTACTTGCACCCGGAGGTGCTTTCGAACTGCTAGGTTGGCAGGCGCTGGGACCGAGCAGCGGGAGCGCACCCCGCCGCAGGGATTCGAACCGCCGACCTTTCGATCGGCAAGTCCTAGGCGCTGAGGCTTTAACCCACAGCGCCACCTGCGTCCCCTACTGTACTTACTATATCTTAGTAAGTACTTACTTACTTACTTAGTACTTACTGTATCTTACTATACTGTAATATATTTCTTTCAGCATAATATTTTTCTTCTTTAGAATGCCAGTTCTCTGTATACATTAATTTTGACCCAGGTGAAATGAAGGCTAGTTCACTCCTGAGCAATGTTTATGGAGTGGTGTGTGTGTTTGTTTGTTTTGAAGTAACCAGTTAAACTATATTTGTAGACTTAAATAGATCTAGGCCCTCTGAATTCCCAGATTAAATGTTGGCCCTTCTCCCCCTAATTCAGGGGTGGAAAACCTTTATACCCATTAGAGCCCACAGGGGCTGCACACCAGTGGTGAAGATCATTCAACACACACACATATACAGAGGCAGCAGAAGGGAGAAGGGAGATTTAATCTCACTACCTCCAAGCAAGGAGAAGGGGACGACAGAGGAGGAGATGGCTGGATAGTGTTCTCGAAGCTACAAACATGAGTCTGACCAAACTGCAGGAGGCAGTGAAAGACAGGAATGCCTGGTGTGCTCTGGTCCATGGGGTCACGAAGAGTCGGACATGACTAAACAACTAAACAACAACAACAACACCTCCAAGCAACCTCAAAGCAGCCAATATTTCTGTCTCTGCTATAAGCAGCCTGAGTTCTTCATCCAGTGGGAGCCTGGACACTGCCTCACATCCTCTTGATCTGCTTTACCAGCTTTACTGCATGCTAACTCATTATGGGGAGCTAGAATGGCATCTGTCTGATGCCTGCTTCCAACTTCTGTCTTGACTTGATTGCCTGGTTCCTGAAATGTCAGTTTTTGAAGTTTGTTGGAGTTGCATTGGGTTTTAATCCTGGGTTTTTGTTTGTGGCTCATGGTTCTGGGATTGGATCTTTTCATAGTGACTCTGACAAGGACATACTTTCAAGTGACACGTACATATTATTCCATTCAGAAAGGCTGCTAGTTTTATTCTTCTTCGGCCACTCTTCCAGGAGGGGCCCATGAATTTTGGCTAGCCCTGGTATTCAACCCCAAATGGAGCTTGCCAAAGACCTTGCTCTTCTATCAAGGGAGAGAGAATGATCTTGACTATGACATCACACAGAGCTTTGCAGGTTCCCATTGTGCTTCCATGACCAGATGAAGAAGTGCCATTTCTTCTTCCCAGTTCTGAACTTGTGTTGGGAGGGAGTGGGTCTTGTCACACAGCCTTTGAAAGTTCCAAGTGGGCTTCCAAGTGGTCTCCAAATATCAGCATGAGCTCAGGGAAAACAATCATGCTTCTCTAGCATCCAGAAACCAGAAAAGGGTGGGCAACTTTTTCCAGATTAAATGATACACCACCAGCTCATCACAGCTGAGTGTAATTGTGGATCCCTGTATTCTTCAAAATTGATAAATGATGTTATTTTGTTATAAACAGTCATTTGATTATGAAAACGACGTTCAATCTGAAATGGCAAATACTGTGCTAGTTTGTCAGCAGTACCGACTGATTTACCTGTATCAGTTCACTACAGAAACATTTGCAGTTCATTTTGTGTGTGTGTGTGTAGTGTGAATACATATATATGTATGTATCTCTCTCTCTCTCTCTCTCTCTCTCTCTCTGTGTGTGTGTGTGTGTGTGTGTGTGTGTGTGTGTGTATATATATATATATATATATATATATATATAGTACAGTTTGGCAACTGGATGTATAACAGACTTGCTGTCTGTTTTCTGTTCGTTTTGTTTTGTTCTTGTTAGAGTCATCAAAATGTTGACAGCTGCATAACTCTTTTTAAAGTATTCATATCCTGACAGATATTACGGATATTTGTCATTTTACTTACAGTAAGTGACAGCTAAATTAGCTTTATGCTGTGTTAGAGGATATTTCCAATGTAGTAAGCCCAGTCATATTTGGATTGAATTTCTCCAATGTGCAGCTGATTTTACGCGGTTATTAAGTAACAAGTAGTGCAGGATTCAGTATGGGAGTCTGGGAGTCTGAAAAAGCACCATTGTCCTTCGTGCTATGCTGTCCTGATGGTGAATTCTTGCACCTGCCGTTACAGTGACATCCCAAACCAGAGGGAGCATAGAGAATTCTAAAGTTAGAGAAAAGGAAGAATAAGCAGGACACAAGACAATTACTTATCCAGAATTGTGTTAAGAAATAGTTACAAAAAAGTCACACATATGATACCCAGATTCCTCTCTCTCATCCAGTCCAAATGCTATGGTTTCAACCCTTCCTCAGATTGTTTAATTATATTGGGAAGCTATAATGCATTAGCAAGAACCTGTTTATCCAGTTTTAAAACAACTTCACTAGATCTCTGTTTGTTCTGACAACAGTAAGTAGTCCCAGAACTTGTTCTTTCCCTTTTCTTGAATGGACACATTCCACCAAGATTTCAGGAGATTAATCTTATTTTTGGCTTCTGGTACTTGCTTTCATTTTTGTTTTTTTAAACCAGGAAATTACAAGGCTTGGCAGCATCACTACTTAAAAGCAGTGGTGATGACGATCCTCGGAAACGACATACCCCCAGTTCTTCTACAGCACAGATTACAATCCAAGATAGAAAAGAGCTATGGCGCTTTGGGACTGAATCAGTTGCTTTCCACTCCTCCTACCATCCATGGTTGCCATTTCTGACATTGGCAGTCTAATATCGCTAAGCCTGGACTGGCACCACCCAGGCTCCTATCTCAAATTACCGTCTGCATCTCAGCTATGACTGTTGTATTCCAACAACCAATAACAGTTCCCTGCTTTAGCCACTTCAGGACATGTAGACATGTAGACAGGTGCTGGCAGCCTATAGGTAGCAATTTTCAAGTATACGTAGTATTCTCAGGAAAGCAGAACTTTCCACCCAAGCATTCTAATCTACAGCATTGCTCAATAATCGTTGCTCCCAATCCAAAGCCAAGTCTCGAGGGATGAGTTGATTCCCCCAAGGCTATCTTTACCTTTTTAATTTTTTAAAAGGTTTAAAGTATTTTATTCTGTAAACAGCTTTGGGAACTTAGTCGAAAGCTGGAGTGTGAGAAGTTGGACTGTAAATGATTTAAATGAAATACTGATAGGCTCATCAATTTAATGCTGGTTGTTTGGCCCTATGTCACTTCCATGTCCCAGGATTCACCCAGGCCCATTTGAACTGGCATGACACATCTTTTGATGAGGAAGTGGATACATACCTGCAACCATGGCAATTGGTTCCTGCATACAGTTTGTTGCTTGTGATCAAAGCTAGGCTTGTCTAAAGACGCAGCAGAATAAGGTGGCAGAGTAGACTCCATCCCTTTAGACTGCAGGTGGAGAACCTTGATCTTCCCCACATTAAAAAACTGAATGTAAATAAGAAAACCCTATTACAGCACAGAGAAGATTGTAGCCCAACTTGTTTACTATAACTGAAAAGCAGAATATAAATATTGGTAATAAATACATAAATATTGTGCAGATCTTTCTACCTGCAGGGAGCTTTTCACATAGAGGGGCATTGGAAATGAGCCAACTCACCCCACGCCTGCAATCAGAAGTGGAACATTCCATGCTACCACCTCCGAACTCTACCATCTCATTCTGCTAGATGTGTAAACAACAAGGTCCTTGTGTGTACAAGCTCTGGTCTTTTATGAGGAAGAGCATTGACTACCTGGCCAGGTTTCTGAGGAAACAAATACCCGTTAGTCATTTTGTGGCATCTGTAGTCCTGCTGAGTTGTAGGTAGTGCTTGGGGAAACTGGATGACCATATTGCAGCAGCAGCAGCAGCAGCAGCAGCAGCAGCAGCAGCAGCGAAATTAAGAGATAAAAGTCAGAATTCTAAGATTCTCAGAGGATGCATACTTTCTCTTGCACAAGCTTCCATCTTTCATAGTTGCAGAGAAATAAACTAAAAAAATCTGTCAAAAATATTTAGAATCTAAAGAAAATCTCTGTAGGGACTTCCTGATATAACAAAGCTATCATTCATTGGGGCCTCCAGTTCTTGCATCCCTGGTTATAAACTTACACTCAAAGTATGGAGAGTTATTTGAAAATTTTCCAGTTGAGGCTTTTCCCCCTTTACAAAATTTAGTTTATGGCTCCAATAGATAGGGATGGATTAATTTTGAGGGTAGGAAAGAAAGTTCTTCAGAGAACAATAGCATAAAAAGAGGCATATGAAATTTGGGGAAAACATAGCAAGTGCCTCAAGTCTGACAACTGCTTTTACTTCCCATTTGAAATTAATGTTCATTGTATAAAAATGCTAAAGCGAATAAATCCTTAAGGGCTGGCCTGACATTTTAAAGCTCTTATTTGCTTGAATTCACAGCACTGAAGGTGGGGATTTACTGACACTCAAGCAACGGTAGGATGTGATGTGCTTAGGATCACAATCTTATTCCTTGCATGTACAGGGCTGAGCTTTCTTCTAGATGGAAAATTATATAGCTTATTTAGTTCACTCTAAAAACAATAATGGGACCTATTCAGATTTTATCTCTAATTTTACTTGGTTGTTGAGCAGTATTAATAATCCTGTCATAAACTGCACTAAAGAGGTGCTCACAGAGTTTCCTAGGATTTAGTATAGGATAAATATTCCTCAGGAAGAGTAGGACATGCATGTTGCTTTCCTCTGTGTTTAGTTGGATGTATCTGGAGCGTGGCACTGCTCACTATATATCTAACAGATTTGGCAAAAGCATTAAGGAGCTGAGTATTTCAAAGTGGTGTTATAGAAAGTTGCTGTGGTTCTGAACAGGTATAATCATGGAGAAGATACATCATACTTAGCACATTACTAATTTTTGCAATGAAATGATGCAAAGTAGTTCATAACCTTAATAAGTACATTGGATTCTACAGTAATCATGCAGAAATAATAGCATATCCCAATTAATGATGACAAAAACTTTCCACAATCTATTGTCTGTGTCCTGACTTTGTCCTCTCTCTACCTGAATCCATGCAAATCTGTATCATCACAAGCAATTCAGTATAGCAAACTGAGGCATGTAAATTAAATCTGTTTGAATGAACTGTAGATATCGTTTATACACATTCTAGCCATCGTTAAGGTTTTTCAAGAAGGACTATCATTAAAGTCCTTCTCGTTTGGGGATCAGTTCTCCTGCATTTGCAGAATATTTTGAGTTTGAAACACACTAGTATTGTTTTCTAAGAAAAACTTGTACCCACACATAGAAGTCTTCTGCTGTCATATTACATGCTCCTTCCAAAGACAGTTAACAATCATGTGGCACCTTAACAACCAGCAGATTTTGTTGAGGGATAAACGTTTATAGATCAAATTCAAGTATCTTTCTTTTGTTTGCTACTGGTTGTCTACCAGTTTTTGTTATTCTGAAAGTATCTCAAGTTTGTGTCCTCACCAGCTTTCACCTCTGACTTGTTATTCTCAGCATTTTTAATAACTAGATTAAAAGTGTGTGATCTGGAAACTGCCTTTCTTGCTAGTGTCACACCGCCATTCTGCCAGACTTAATATCAGACTTGGTCTCTAATCAGACCTTTGTCTTTGTTTTGGGACATATGATGGGACAGTGATCAAGCATATCAGACAGTGAAGGAGAAACTCTTGCTGCATGTGTGCACATACACTTTCCATCATCACTCTCATGGTTGGAATACATGTAACATAGCTCTCCAAGGTGAAAGGTAATGCTAGGATTGGAAAGGACATGGGACACCACTCTTGATTTTCCTTGACGACATTCACCTCTCAGACCAAATATATTTGATCCAGATACTGCTATTTTTCCTTATCAAAGCCCTGCATCTGGCTGAGATGATTTGCAGAAATGGGACTATATTGAAAGCCATGAATAACAACAACAATCTTTATTACGGTCCAGAGACCCAACAAAACATTACAAATTGATCCACAGTTCATATAGCCTACCTCCAGGTTAATTAAGCATTTTGTTTAGAATATAGGGCTCATTTGTTCTTGCAACCACCGATAAAAACTTTGCCACTGCCAACATTCTAGCTTTTGTCCGGTCTTCCAGTAGGAACCTGACATAGTGAGCCTCTGATTTTCCCGGGAAAGGCACCAGCAAGTGTAGTATCAGTTCAGCCCTGGCCTGCTCATACTTCACACAATGCAACAAAATATGATTTATGGAATCGATGTCTTGAGCACATGAGCAAAGTCTGTCCTGGTAGGGAACTCCTCCCACCCTACCATCCAGCACTGCAGAGGGGAAGACATTTAGTCTGGCTTTAGTGAAAAGCCTTCGATAGTTAGGTACTGTCAGGTTTTTGATGTAAGATGTTAACTCAAAGACATACCCATATTGAACTCCTGCTGCCAGCGGACTACAGACTGCGTGTGATCGAGATCACAAGTCACTGTGTGCATTGTCCCATAATCTTTGCTTTAAAACCTTTTGGGCGCCTTCATAACCCAGGTAATACAGTTGTGGGGGGGGGGGGAGAGAGAGACCAATAGAGGTGGCTTTTTTAGCCATGGTTTTCTGCCATTTGCTGACAAATTCCTCATTGGTCAAATGTTGGTACAGACCCTTCCCTAAATTAAACACTGAAATCCTGAGCCAATGTTTTAGGGCAGCCCACCACACTCTAGCTGAAGTTGGGCATTCACCAGCTTCCAACAGAAGTACGGAGTTGGGGACGCAGTTAGGTACCTGCAGCAGAGATCGTATAAATTTTGCCTGAAAGCCATCTAGCTTTGGCAGGTCCCCATTATGCCAGACATTTGCTGCATACAGGAGTTGGGAAACGGGCTTTGTGTTGAAAACCCTTAAGGCTGCTGGAACACATTTGCCGCCCTATATAACAATGTAAAGAGAGACTTGAGATTAAATTGCAAGGGAACAAGCTGGACAGTTAGATGGGGCCTGATGAGGTACACAAGTAAGATGTTCCTCACTTGTGTTGCACACTACAGCAGCAGGAGCTCAGTTAGTAATATTGGTTGAATATTCTCATGGCTATACCCCATGCTAACAGTGTACCTACAGGACTGCCTCTCCTGGTTTGCCCCATGGAGGACCTTAAGGTCCACAAATAACAACACTTTGGAGGTCCCAAGCCGCAATGTGGTTAGATTGGTCTCAACTAGGGCCAGGGCCTTTTCAGTACTGGCCCCGACTTGGTGGAACACTCTGTCACAAGAGACCAGGGCCCTGCGGGACTTGACATCTTTCCGCAAGGCCTGCAAAACAGAGCTGTTCCGCCTGGCCTCTGGTTTGGGCTCAGTCTGACCCTTATGTTTCCCTCCCCTTATGGCTTTGATTTATGGGCTATTAAAATGAGGCTGCATTTTAAATTGTATTTTAACCCATATTTTAATAAACTGTTTTTGTTTGTTTGTTTGCTTGTTTGTTTGTCTCTCCCCCCCATTATGTTTTCTTGTATTTTTATTGGTGTTAGCCGCCCTGAGCCCGGTTCTGGCTGGGGAGGGCGGGGTATAAATAAATAAATTATTATTATTATTATTATTATTATTATTATTATTATTATTATTACAACCTTAGGATCTGGCTTTGTTGGCCTGAATGCTTTCCATGTGATCCCCCCCCCCCCCCGTTTCATATATCAAGGCAGTCTGAGATGAAATCATGGATTGTATCAAAGAGCAAACTACAGTCTGCTTCAGATGTGATTTTGAAGGAAAGATAGGCCGTATTATTTTTTTAACAGAAGTTGGTATTATAGAGCCATCTTTGCTCATTATGATCTGTACACTTCCCCGCCCCCCAGCTCCAGTTATAATTGTTTCATCATTGTTTTTGAAGTGACTGGGAACTATTTAATAATCCTCAGTTAGGAGACTGTATAGGTTTATACAAGGGCCAAGGTCATACACATCTCTAGCAGATGGGAACCCTGCTGGTCAGATGACAATCAGGTGGGAAAGATCCACGCAACTTGACAAAGCCATGTGGACAAAGAATGGGATTGCACCACTGGAAGTGGCTCCCATATCACTGTGTGAATACTGTCTGAAGCTACATTCAGACCAAACCATATTTAGTATAGTTTGGATGTGATATCCCGCCTTTCACTCCCCTTCAGGAGTCTCAAAGCGGCTAACATTCTCCTTTCCCTTCCTCCCCCACAGCAAACACTCTGTGAGGTGAGTGGGGCTGAGAGACTTCAGAGAAGTGTGACTGGCCCAAGGTCACCCAGCAGCTGCATGTGGAGGAGCTGAGACGTGAACCTGGTTCACCAGATTACGAGACTACCGCTCTTAACCACTACACCACACTGGCTCTATAGTAAACATACAGTTTAGCATGACAAGAATGAGTTGCAATGAGTGCTTTTGCTTTCCATTAATTACAATTTAATATGTGATCTGAAATTGTGCTTAATGCTCATTATGGTTAACCCATGGTTTGAAATTGTCTTGCTTCAAATAAACCATAGTTAAGGCTGATCACAATGTGTTTTGTTCAGCTATCACAGCATTCTGGGGTTATTCTAAGCCAGAAGCAAAAGCATCCAAACTTGTGGTTATGCCAGAGGAGAAGAGGGAGGTGCACAAGCCTGATGCTTGTTCTATCTCATTCTTGTCATGCTAAGCTATGGTTTAGCATGATGTCTGAACATAGCCTGTGTTTAATCCTGAGGGCACATAAAATACAGCAAAACTTACCAAGGCAACAACAACAAAAAAGAGTCAAGACTTCTTGCTGCAAAAGTTTGCTGAAGTTTGTCTTGGAACTGAAAGTATAAACAGTGCACACACTTAAACACTTTGCAAAATATATGTGTATTAACTAATGTCTGACAGTGAAAATGAGTGATAAACTTTTACAATCCTTATCCCACCCAAACACTAAGATCGAAAGCAACAAACTTTAATACTAGGCATTTTATAGTTGGATAGTTAAAATGGTTTAGAACTGTTACCTTACCAAAATTGGTGAGATGGTATGAAGTATTTAAGGAATGTAATGTTCCCAAGCAAAGCGGGTGGCTGATCTTTGTGTCTCTGGTGGCTTTATCTTCTTTTCAAATAATGTTCCTCTGCAGGAATTAAGTAAACATCAACTCCTACCTTCTTTTAAATCTTGTTGTCTTTGCTAGATGCTTACAGTTTTGTTTGCGTTATTTAGTTCTTTGGACTGGTGGAGTGGGAGCGGGGTATTTCCTAGTACTTCAGTTGAATTACTTTGTGTGTGTCTCACTTCTATCTAGCTGGTTTTCCTTCAGGCCTTCTTAGAGAAGAACTGCATGCTCCTTGTCAAATCTGAGATCCTGTAAGAGATGCTTTCACAAAGAGGACTAGTGCTGTCATTTATTCACAGCATTTAAAAAATAAATTTACTAATTATATTTGCATTCCTTTAAGGCAGGATTATATATTTTCTTTAGTAAGTCACAGGACCAGATGTGCCCTAGCTGTTCCTGGACGAGTATAGCCTGACCACTGCAATCCATGCATTGGTAACCTCAAGGCTAGATTATTGTAATGCACTCAGATTGCTGATGGAAGCTTCTGGTCAAGAACATGTGACACCATTGCTACAGAGCCAGGTTCAAGCCTCACTAAAACTCCCGCCCCCCAATTTTCCTCCAAGTACCTTTTTTCTCATTTTAAAAATGAGAAAGAAATGGGAAATCAGGAGAGCAAAGAACAAATGAATTAAATGCTTTTAAGTGGTTTTTTTCTAATGTAACATAGACTAGAGCAGCCTTTCTCAACCTGTGGGTCCCCATATGTTGTTGAACTACAACTCCCATCACCCCTATCTAGCAAGGCCAGAGCTCAGAGATTATGCGAGTTGTGGTCCAACAACATCTGGGGATCCACAGGCTGAGAACCGCTGATCTAGAGCATTCATATAGTCTAGAAAATTCAAAGATATACAGCACTCAAATCCAATATTCATTTCTGCACCTGGAGGGGTGCTGCCATCTTTATGAGTGGCGTATACAGGGCTTCTGAATTACAGTTGCTTATGAATTACTGCTTTCTTTTTCTAGTGACCTTGGAGATAGCAGAATGAAGTATCCTGATTCTGCTGTCTTTATGCCCCCCTCCCTTTGTGGTCAACCTTTCCCTCATTGACTATGACACAGCCTGCTGCAAACTGAGAAGCAAGCAACTTATTGCTCTGCCTTACTGGAGGATAAAAAGGTCAGAAGGAGGTGGGATAGATACCTCAAAAATATATTGTAGATGCAGGAGTATCCTAGTGTTGCAAATGGTTCAACAGTTTCAGTTTGCGTGACTGAATGATGGTGAGCACAAGTTCTTTAAAGATGGATTGGCCTGCAGTTTGAACTCTGACAAGAAACACGTGGATAGTCACTATGAGGTGAGAGGGAAATAATTATGCTGTGGTTGCAGAAGGTGGGAATGCCATATCTGGTCATGTAAATTCACCTGAACTGAATGAACAGCAATAACAGAATTGAAGCAGCTAGTTCCTAGTGTTTATCAAGGTCTTTCTGTGTATGCCACTAAGGTTAGGAGTAGGCCTCACAAGGGAAGCACATGGTTCTCATCATGCTAAAGTGAGGGAGGGTATTTGTAGGAGGTCATTTGGTGGGAGGCATTGATAAAACATTTCTCCCTCTGTCAATTCTTCCATGCAGTGCATACCTGCATGTTTGTTTTACTTTCTTCCCCAACCCCTGCTGTGCCAGAAGACTAGCAAAAGCCCACTTGCAAGGAAAAATAATCAGGGAGGGGGGTTAACTGCTTCCCTGCTTGATGAATATCTCCTGCAAATGCATTCAAATTAACTGGTAAATAGCATATTTAGAAAATGTGTGCTTTCCTGTGTAGCATGTGGATAACCCTTAGACCAAACAAAATAAAGCATAAGCAGGCCCATGTTTAAGTTATGTTATAAGGCAGGAATGGAAAACATCTGGCCACTGAGATGTTGCTGGACTATATCTTCCATAAAAAGGTAAAGGGACCCCTGACCATTAGGTCCAGTCGCGGACGACTCTGGGATTGCGGTGCTCATCTCGCTTTACTGGCAGAGGAAGCTGGCATACAGCTTCTGGGTCATGTGGCCAGCATGACTAAGCTGCTTCTGGCAAACCAGAGCAGCTCATGGAAATGCCATTTACCTTCCCGCTGGAGCGGTACCTATTTATGTACTTCGTGCTTTCGAACTGCTAGGTGGGCAAGAGCTGGGACCGAGCAATGGGAGCTCACCCCATCGTAGGGATTCGAACCGCCAGCCTTCTGATCGGCAAGCCCTAGTCTTTGAGGTTTAACTCACAGTGCCACCTGCATCCCACAGCGCCACCTGCGTCCTCCATAATTCCTGACAATTCGCCATACCAGCTGGGGGCTGATGGGAGTTGTAGTTCAATAACATCTGGAGGGCCACAGATTAGCCACCCCTGTCCTAAGGAAGCCAAAATCAGTTCATAGGCTTGTCCCATTGCATTTCAAGACTGACAACTATGCTCTGTGTGGTACTGCATGCAAATATCTGAACTGAACCGCCTTGAAGCAGGTTGTCAAAACCATCTGCATACATATTACTGCCATTTATTTCCTTTATCAGCTAAATTACAGAGGACAAGCTTATGCCTTTTATAATAACCAAACTACCCATCTCAACACTTGAAATTGACAGGATATCTTCATGGTTCTGTGAGGGACACTGGGGGCACTAATCAACCTCCTTTGACGTACCCTGTTCGATCTTAAACCAAATGCTTGAGAGTTAGGGCTAGTTCAGAGTACACACATAACAGTACTGGTTTATTAGACCCAAAACAAGTGTGTGCTCTTGCATATACCCTCATTCAGCTCTTCCTTTGTTTGCTTATATGACAGAACTGTTGCCTTCCATAGTCTGTTAAACAATTGTTTCCAATCGGATCCAAACCAAGAAACAGTGGTTTCATCACAGACTACAAACACATTTATCCAGGGATAAATTTGCACTGGAATTTGCAAATAGCAAATTCCTCAAGCATCCTTATTTACAAGTAGACATTCATAAGATATCTAAAATTTAATCAGTAACAGTGACCATACACTGGAATTAAGGTTTTATCAAAGCATTTGTTTAGGGTTTTTTATTATGAAACTAAACTTCTGTCCTCCTTGCAAATCAACATGGAAGTGCCAAGAAATACATAGAGATACATGTTTCCCAACAAGAAGCTGTTGTTACAGAGTGCGATTGTTGGGGTCAATTGCAAAATCACTTCATTTGCTTTTTATAAACTGGAAAAGCTGTATAGTTGTTTTGAAAATATTCCAACAGTCCTTTACTGGTATATCTAGAATTATGTCCACAAAGTCTTGTGTAAGTGCCTTTTCTGCTGTTTCTCAAAGCAGAAATGCTGTGGTCTGGCTTTCTGTTTTTGCATACTGTTGGCATGGTTTTCAGATTGCTTGTGTGGGAACCCCTTGTGTGATCTAGTGCTTTTGCTGGTATAGCTACTTAGGAAAAACAGCCTGATTGGTGGGAATCATTAATTTAGATGCAAAGAATGAGTTATTTCATGCTTTTTCTCTCTCATGGGCAGAGGAAGTAGAGTTACAGCAAATAAACTATCTCCTATTTGTGTAGTGTTATGGTTGTCAGCTGTCTGTTGCCAAAGAACCACAACAGAGCTAAATGTTTGTGACATCTTGCCCAGTCAAGGTATAGCAAAAAAAAAAAAAAAAAACTGCAATGGAACTCACTTTGTGACAACCTGTGCTCGTATACATTAGCTTATCCAATCACTTTTCCCCTGTACTTGGTGAAATTTGTTAAATTAATTCAGCTGCAATTAGCAGATTTATGGGAAAGTACCCTGTTATCCTTTAATTGAAGAGCATAAAAACTACAGAACTGAGTCTGCTGGTTCTATTTGTGTAATAGGCAATCTATCTACGACAAGGTTTGATCGATGGAGTCGTATGATGCCCTTGCCTTGTTTTATATAGGCTGTCAGCTCTTAACTGGGACTGAAGTATCTGGGTAACAAAAATTGATATAATGACTTAATGCGCCTTATTCTCTTTGAGCTACATCAGTTTAGAGCACTTCTGAGAGAAAAATGTCTGGAAAATATCAGGGAGTCATTTATCAACCTGTTTTCATTAGCATACCGCCTAGGACTGGAAAGGATTTGAATTTTTTTAAAAAAGCAGGATGGTACAATTTATTTCAGGTCTCATATTTCTTGGATGAAAGAAGACTTCTAATAAAAGGAAATATGGAAAGATGCTTTTCTTGCTCTTCTTTACTAAATAAAAACTAGGGGAGAAATATCACTTTGAATTCATTATTAATAATGCAGCAAGCATATTGGTAAGAATATAATTTAGTAAAATAAATTTACTTTTTGGATTGTTTGTTTTTGCATTTGTTTGGCACCTGAGATGCGCAAAGGATGTCTGTATGTGATGTCTGGGGCCAGGGAAGAGTGTTGGAAGTTCAAAGGGTTTATCTAAATTATAGCCGGCTCACTCTAATGATAAAGCTGTTCTGCTATTCATAGGTTGCAGAAAGTGAAAAAGAAAACTGCACAAACATTTTGGACCAGAGGGGGTTGAAAATATGTTCAAGTATATAGAATCATTTGTCCTGCCAACTACAGGATGCTAACCACAAGAAGAGATAATGATAACCGAAAGGCTGTTCTTTGTGAGAATATCCCTTTTCTTTTTGCATGAAATTTTTATGCATCAGTCAGACTGCATACAGTGCACCTAATGTATAAAATAAATTGGTGCATAAATCAGGTTACGATAAGCATGTAACAAGCCTGGCTTTTGCCCATAGGAATCTCATATGAGCATGGGAAAACTCTCATTTAAAAATAATAATAACATAAGGACTTCTCTTGGGAGGTGCCTGGATTCTCATTTTACCAATATCACCGCCTAGATTGTTATACAGCCCAAGGACAACCCAGATTAAGAGAAAGGGGTATGCAGAAGTACTGTGCTTTTATCGTAACAAGTGCTACTTTTCTAGAAAACACCTCCCTTGTTCTCTTATAATGGCAGTGGCCACCCACCTGAGAGGTGCTGGAACTGAGCTCTGGTGTGTTCCAGCTGAAAAAAAGCAGTTTGTAACCATATCTATAGTTTGTAATGATATCAGTGAATTAGGTTTTGGTTGAACAGAGAAATTTATTTCAGGTAATGTATTGATTAGCATATAGATTCCCTGACATAATAATAAATTATTATTGGTGACAGACGTTGTCTTGTGGCTAATTCAGTTTCACATCTTTCCATCAATGATGTAAAACTGCCATAGGGCCGAAATATTTAGCACATTATTGTTATTCCTTTCCATCTGAAAACAGCAAATAAATGCCAGTTCTGTGTTATGTGGTGCTAGGCTTGGATTGGCAATGCTGTTTGGATCAATGTATTCGATTAGCTGTGTTGACCTTATAGATCATGTGAGATATAGAATATATAGCATATGTCTGATTATATCAACTAGCTTCCAAACCTTTCAGGGTTCAGCCTTATTCATGCATTCCAGTCCTTCGCACAATAAGGGAAAGGTCAACTGTGTTACTTTTGTACCACCAGCCCTGAACTGAAGGGATCACTTCTGAAGTAGAGATCTTCCAGGACTCTAAATGACAAGGGGAACCTACACGAGTAGATCAGGCCCTCCACCACAAATGTTTGCCTCCAATCATGGAGTGAATAGGGGGGGAGGCAGACCTAGCTTCTCCATCCCCATTCTCCCATCATGTAGTTCTAATAACGCAAGTGAATAGCCTGCATAGGGCTATAGAGAGTACGTCTATCAGGAGCTATTAGCCATGGTAGCCAAGCTGAAACTCCAAGCTCAGCAGTATACCTCTGAGTACCTGATACAGGGGACAAACAAGTAGGTAGGGTAGCCTTTATACCCCGATGTTAATATTTCTGAGGCATTTGACAGGCCACTTTTGGAAACAGGATGCTGGACCAAATAGACGCTTGTGTTCTCTGTCTTATGGGGGGGGAGAGAAATTCAGTGTCATTTCTTGCTCTTGATACTTTTGATGGTTTGGGATACTTTGGATGGTTTGGCATGAGATGGGATGGTGAGGTTATGGTGTTCATTCGGTAGCAATCAGATGACATTATAGTTAAGATCTTTTAAAAAGCCATAGCAAAAATCACAGGCAGACAAGGTAGAAGAGAAACTGCTGTCCTTTGCTTTCATCACCATCATATTGCATTGTCTGCCTCTCAGTAGCATGCGAAATATTGACTGTTACTCCCTCTATTTATTTTTATTACCAGGATTTGTACCCATACCAATATCAGTATGCTAGGCTTTTAAGAACAACTACCTGGACTTTGGACCCCAAGAGCTACTATAGCAATTTAAAGGGCTTGCAGCGAAACTTTCTTCTTCTTCTTCTTCTTGTCTGCCCTTATGCCAGATCACAAACCACATTTGAAGATACCCTCAGTTTCAAAAGCAGTTTGTCAAGTGGCATTGGGGAGCTGTGTATGCTGATGATATTCAACCTTCTGCTTAGCCATGGCATCTCCAAGGGGTGATAGACATGAATTGCGGCATCTGTCAAGATTCTGTTCTATTGAGGGTGATTCATATAACCATCCATCACCACTGATTGGCAGCTTTTGTCATACCAGCAATGATGCTCAGCAGTGAAAGCAGCAGCCTGTGGGCATGTACAGGGAAGGCTGCTATAAGGTACAGCTTAACAGCAAATGAATCACAAAACAACCCCCCCACACACACACACTTCAAATATACACAACACACAGACTTGGGTAACAGACAGTTGCAACAATCCACTCCTCAATGCATGGCGTTTAATTGTTCTGAAAGTAAATGAGGAAGTAGTTTTTAGATGTGATGTTTATATATGTGCAACATTTCCCTGGCTTGAGCCTCTTGCACATACTGTGCTAGTACCAGGGTGTTCTCTTGTTGCCCAGTAGGAAGGGGGATGCTTACACTGTAGGGCAAACACAGGAAACACCTCCCTCTGCTCTTTTCCAGTTATAATAGCAGTGGAAGACCTGGGACTCTCAAATTTCAGCGCCGCCCTGCCTCTCACTCTTCATTCTAGAGCATGGTTGTGGTACGCTCTGCAGCTCGGCACCCAGTGTGCACGTTGCGCTACCCCAAAAACCTCCTTTGATAATAGCCAACAGGCAGAGAGCAGAGGTGGAGTCAATTATTTCTACCTGCCTCTGGCTCAGTGTCACTTGTACTGTAGCTGAACAACTTTTTTTAAGTAGCTGAGCAAACTGGAATGGGAAGCCTCCCCACACCCACTTGCTGGAAACATAGGAGCCAAGAGGATGCCAACACACTGCAACTTCCTGTATTGACTCCTCTTCAACTCCAGTGCTGCTCTTATTGTGAGGCATAAGCCAAGCTCACTATGAGAAGAGGTGTGACTTTCCTTCTCCAGCTGAAGCCTGCTCTCGCCAAAGCGGTGCAAGAGGTTGTTTGCTGGCAGGAATAATTAGCAATTGTAAGAATCTGACCATTATTTTTGAAGCATATACAAGGAAGTTGTACAACAGAGACAGCTAGTTCTATTTTATTATTTTTTAAAACATTTTTTTAATGCTGTGGAGGAAGTTGTCTCCCACTCTTGTGATCCCCTTTGCAAACTGCAAAAGACAAGGGCTCGAGGACAGACAGACATATCTACATGATTAAAAGAGGGAATAACCAGAAGACAAATGGCATTTATGTCAGTTCCCGTGCTTCTTTTTTCTTAAACATGGCTGTTCTGTCACCACTTTTGGCAGGGACTATAATCTCTCTCTCCCCCTCCCCATAATGGCTCTAGAACAATGCTGCATTGTATGTAATATTGTGTTATTCAAATGGTCAGTGTGTGGGAAGTCCATAGAGCTGATAACAGCAGCAGTAGCAATGAAGATGAAGAAGAAAAATTCCCGCAGCTACAACCCTTGCTTATTTCCAGTTAAGCCCCCTCTACCCAAAGGTTTTAAGAGAAAGGGCAATAATATTTATCCTCTCTCTGCCCCCCAATTTGGAGAAAAATTACTACATAGAATCTTTCTCAGCTCTTAATTTTTAATCCCCAAGGAAGATAATTGGCTTTGTGGCAATCCCTTTAGCCCTTCATATTCTCAAAATGATTGATATGAACAATTCTGTGGTGATGACCCTCTCACAGATGTCAGGATCTTAAACAATTATCTTCTGTATGAAATTAGATGCTTTTAAACACATTTATGGTTCCCCCACATTATGTGATAACACTTCTTTCTTCAAATGCCCTGGCCCCCTCATTTTTAAAGTTAAGCCAATGAAGTTTTTTTTCTGAAGCATAATTATATATAATGCATATTGAGACATCCTAAACATTTTACTGTATTGCACTCTCTGGGCAGTGAAATGGAGCAAGCACACAGTGCAATAAGAAATCATCACCTCTCTTCCTTGCTGCCCATCATCACTATCAATATGACAGATTGACGTTCAGCTATTGTCATTTTAAACCGTAATTTTATCATTTCTCAGATGCACTCTATATCCAGTTTATGGTTGGCAGGCATTGTTGCATATATAGGTTTGCCCTCTTCAGTTGTTATAGTTCCCATGCTATTATTCATAGGAGCAGGGATGACCAAGTAGCCGAAGCCGATGTGACCTGGAACCCCAGTTGTGCAGAGTTCTAGGTTATGTGGAAGTCTTTGTATATGTAAACTGTATTCACGAATTCTCTGTCTCTTCAGGCATTTGGACTGTGCCCATGGATGCCGGTGGTCAGGGCTAGCTGGCACAACCCCACTCCTATACAGAGCAACATGGGAGTTGTAACAACTGAAGACGACTGTAACTGTTTAGTGGAAAGGCAGTATTCTTAGTCTATGAGAAATCCATGGCACTTTTCCTTTATCATGACTGCTTTCAGTTGTTCGCAGCAACAGCTTTCTCACTGTTTTCTCCGTGGCTTCACTTGGCCATTTTTATTTAATTATTCATTGAGTGTTTGCAGCCGATCAGGAGTCATATACTTAGTATGATAACATCACAATGCAATACAGTAAAGTGTCACAGCTTATGTTGTTGAGGGCAGTGTTTCCTCTTATGGCTCATAATGGGCAAGACATCACTGATTCCAACCTTTCCTCTGCCATAAACTCACCTGGTGACCTTAGGCAGGCCAATCACATACTCTTTCAACCTTAGCCTCCTTTCCAATAATAGGATGCTATCTTACAAGACCATTTCCCAGATTACATCAAAATAATGTGTATGAACTGTTTTGAGCACTCAAGTTCTTTTATAAATAAGTGTTACTATTATAGTTTCAAGTCTGAGGAGGACTGCTTGTTGAAGAGGAGGAGAATTTGGAAGGAAATACAATATTGTTGATCTGTAAGGTTAAAATGTTATGTGTTTTAAGATTGTCAAATTAGTATTTGCTGCAAAGAGTAGCATAGTTTATATAAGATAGGTCAGTGTTATAATTACAATAGATGCATTGGTGTAAAATTTAAACTTTTAATGTGCTTTAGGCTGCTGATGAATAATTTCAGGGCCTCACGAGGTGATGGCACTGCTGTCTCTCAGTTAATTTAGAGCCTAGTGGTGTTTCACTGGTACCTGGAAGTCAATTCACAGGTAGCAAAACTTTAGAGCCAACTTCAGAGAAACGTAATTTGAGAAGATAGTAAAATTACATTACTTAAACTTCAGAGAGGAGAAGGGGGTACATAATGTGGCACGTTCCCAGAATAAATTATTCAATCAAGAGGAGTGCTTATGTGGGGACCAGTGCTATTTTTCAATAAAAAAGAGGTGCCGGAACTCACCAGGAACACCTCCTTTGTCCTCTTAGAATAGCAATGGTGCCCACCTGAGAGGTGCTGGAACTGAGTTCCGGTGAGTTCCCGCTGAAAAAAGTACTGGTGGAAACACATCAACATAGATACATCTGACTACATTTAATCCCTCCACCCCACTCAGAAAATCAAGGTGTAAAACAATGGGTGTTTTCCCACCAGATACCTTTGCTTAGATGCCCTAGTAAACCATGAAAAAGTGGATGAGTATCTTTTGTCTGGCACTTAATTTCCATTGCTGCGCTATCAGTGCAGATTTAAGACTCTCTTAACTTGTTTTAAAATGGCAAAGCTAAACACAATAGAGAGAGCTTCTCTGGTGGAGAGGCTAAGAGGTTAAGCTACAAATCAGGAAGCCTCTGGGTAAAATTTTGCTTCTCCCATGAACTCACCAGGTGACTTTAGTCTACGCACTCATTCTGTTTGCTCCTCCAGTTGTGTAAAGCTGGTTGATTATGCCAGGAAGCCAAATGGAGCACTTGCATGCCAAGGCCGTGTGACCCGCAGTTCCCTAGTGCATAATAAACACACGGACATGAGTTTTTAGGTTTATGGGTTCAAATAGGCCACAACTTTATTGGTTACAGATGTGAGCAGTTTGGATTAGTCATTGGGTGAAGCCAGGCTATATTGCGACTCACGCCCATCTGCAGGGAGCCCATCTAAGTGTAAACCACCAATAGGGGGAGCCCTATGACTTACATCAAATAGGGGCACCCTAAGGGTCCCCATTGGGGTCGTGGCATGGCTCACATCTGGGCATCAGACAGAATCCACACACCCCGGATCCCTTTAACAGGATACCCTTAATGAGGACGGGCAGGCGGAGGCTACAACCTCCCATCCATCCGAACAAAGCTTACCCAATGTCTAACTTCACAAAGTTGTAATGATTGTTACAAGGTAGGTGAAAACCAAATGACTGGTGCCAATTTGCCAAGTGGAAAAAATTCCTACCCAGCCCCAACAATATGGCGACCAATGTTTGTCCATAGCAAGTTCATGTCATCTAGTGAAGGGTGCAAGAGGAGGGCTCCCCGGCTGTGCTGCAGTTTAAGTTTCCTACAGCCCAGCCTCCCGCCAGCACTAATTGGACAGCGGGGCCACCCCTGGGTGGGCCCAGCACCGGTGACGTGACCTGGATGGTAACGATGGAGGCATTGATCTCTGTCCCCTGCCAGATCACTGTAGGGGCCCCGATGCTTGGCCGCAACGGCGCCCACCAGAAAAGATGACCGGACCTCCCTAACACTTTCCTGTACCTTTCTAAAGGACCATTTTCTGATATTCCTTCTCAATGAAGCTACCTGGCTATGCGCCTAGCCAGAGTGAGGATCTTGGTCAGAGTTGTTTCCATCTGGGTCATAGCTCTTTCACTATGAAGAGAACTGCTGGTGAATTTTAAGTATAGGCAACATCAAGGCTTGCAACTTTGGACACCCAAAGTTGTTGTTGTTGTTTTTTAAGAGAAGCTTTCATAATAGGGGCCAAAAGATTGAATCAGTGAGCTGTGGGATCATGTCACTTATTTTAATAGTTTTATATAATTGTCAACTTTGATAACTGATCAGAAGCAAAACAGAAGAAACAGATCCATCTTCCTCCTTTGTGTGCTGTAATATGCTGAACGCACAGTGTTGCTGCTACCCATATATGGGCAGAAAGCCTTTCTATGCACTCACAGGGGGATGTTGTGCCTGGCATCTCTCCTCATGAACCCTCAATAGTAACTTATATGGGGAATGCAAAATGCCTTAACAAACACACAGAATCTCACTCTGTGGAGCTCTACATAGCACAGTGGACAGCCAGCTTTCTATGTTCTTGAGACTGCTCTACTTTGAAAGTTGTGATACAGGGTCACTATCTAGCAGTAGGGCTTCAGAGTTGTGTTGTACAGGCAGTTGGGCTTTGCAGAATCTTGCAAACAAAGCAAGTTCGTATATCAGATCTTTAGAAAAACCATTTTATTTCCCTTCTGAGCGAGAATGTAGGCAGTTTCCTACCATAATCTTGATTAAAATTTGGTAGAGCAACCAGAGGCTAGATAGCATTACTTTAGGCGCCAAATCTGGACATTTCTTATGTAGCAGTTACAAACCTTTATATATATATATATATATATATATATATATATATATATATATATAATAATTTCATCTCAAAAATAAGTGCCAAATCACGGAGGATTTCATTAGTGCTTTTCTGTGGCCCCCACTCATTTGAATTGAGCTTGTGTAGGAGATCCTTTCTCCAGATTGTGCTTCTATGTGTTCAAATGTCTGCAGGAATCCAGGACAAACTTCTCTTACACGATAGCACTGAATTGACCAATGGCATGAACTCATCTGTGCATGTCTTTAATATTTCTCCATAAAAACAGATTACACCTGCATTCGGGCTTCCATCTTCTTGAAGGAAGGAGGTTGGAAGGATATGCACACACATGTGAGAGTATAAACACATCATTATGCTTTCATGACAGATAAGCTTTCTCCATTCAAGTGTAAACTCATTTTTCTTTGGATGACCTTTAAATAGTATTGTGCTATTGTATGGGATTTAAATCAATAATTGTGTCAAAGCAAAATATACTGCAGTTTTTTCCTTTATCATTTAAACTCTTCTGCAAACTATCAAGGCGATTTTAATGTGCTGTCCTCAGAAGAGGAGATGGGGAGGGAGGGAAAGTCCCTGAAAATTTGCATAAATAGAACTAAAGAAAATGCAACTCTATTCCTTATTTCTGTTTTTTATTTTCTTGCTTTATCTTGCAGAATGTTCAAGCAGCAGGCAAACAGCCCGTGCCACTATAATTAGTAGCTTAATACCATCTCTGCATTCCCATTGTAAAACACCAGTGTGTCCCAGGTGTGAGAAGGTTAAAATGAGAAGTACCCAGTAGTTATGAAGCTGCAATAATGAGTTTCCTTCTACTTACCATGGATTTGTGTGATATACAACTTGCAATTAAGCATGGCTTGGTGATTCAGTGATTAATGTATATACGACTCCTAAAGGAGCAGCTCAGCCCTCCCGTCACATCCTTCTTGATGTTTACAGCTGGGTACCTATTAACAGGAAGATGGAAAGGGCCATTTACAATTCAGTAACCTTTATGACAGTGAACTCTTTAATCAGCATTTTATTTCCTTTGTAACACTTTAGTCATCTACAAATGTCAGAATAAAATAGGGCCATGAAATATTTAGGATCGGCATGTGGAAATTGACTTCCCTGATTTAAGCTGCTGTGTCTTTTCATTTTGTTGTTTTGGGAGCTCTTTACTTTTTATTGAAAGACAATTTATAACTAAATGCTCCCAATAGTGACTTAGCATTAGTGTAGGCGGAATTACTGAAATCCAAGTTCTCGTTCTATAATATGTTGATGCTTCCTGGATTTGGTAATAAGTTATTCAAATAAAATCATTAGCTGAGGGCTTGTGTTAAACTTGCAGTAGAATATATATCTTGTGCATGTAGGACACACTTATGGAGTGAGTAAAGAACCAAACATACTTTACAATGTAAATTAAATAAAATGTGCACATTACTGGTATGAGGTGTTCGAGATGTGGTTTTTACACATCATTCTTGTCTGTCTGTAAATAAGGGAGGGGGGAACCCACTAATAAATATATAGGTGCTTTAAAAAATACAAATGTAAATCTGTAATGTAAATGAAGTAATCTATCATCTGTAGCAGAATCTTACATCATTGACCCTTTTATTATATTACATAGAGATGAATTAGTTACTCAGAATGAGATGCTTGAATTCTGGACTTCAGACTGTAGGTTCCCATGTTTGTGTCATGTTTTTGAATACTTCCCCAAACCAAATTAGAACATCAAGGAGAGAGTTTAGCTTAGCTCTTTCTCAGTGATGTGCTCATTTACAACTTGCTGAGATTTTTGGTTGGTTGGTTTTTGTAGGAGAGTATTTTTAAAAAGATATAATACCCACTTGCAATTGTAAGTGGTACAGAATTCTTCTATCTCAGTCTATCACCCCATTCTGCATAAAAGTGCAATAACTCTTAGTCTCTGGGTGTTATGTCCCAGACTTACAACAGTGGCGTGGATATGGACCCAGGGGGTGAAGGGCTGGCTGAGTCAGTAACATCAGCCACAGAAGCTGTAGAAGGCTTTGTGTCACAAATCTACTCACCATTGCAGGCAGCATGCCTGGGAAGAGGTGATGGAGAGATGATGGACTACCAGGTTCCAGGCCAGAGACTTCATTTTCTAATAAAGGAACAGAGCCTGAGAAGTGGTAGTCAGGGTGGGGGAAGTCTAAATGTGTTCAGTCAGCAACCATTTGCTCTTCATACCTGTCCAGGGTAATAAAGTGCTTTTTTATCTCACTGCTTTTCTGGTGTGTGACCTTCAAATTGTTTGCTTGTCAGCCCCTTGCTCCAGCTATGTCCTCCAAACTTTCTCCAGATTCCCTCCAGGATCACCCCACCCAGGACTGAATACAAGGATATGGAGGTGGCCCAAGAATTTTACGTTACATGAAGCAGAAAATGAAAATAGCTTCCTTTTCACTAATATAGGGCAAATCCACCCAAAAATATTTTTGGCAAACCCCATTAAAATGAATGAAACTGTAAAAAAAGTTCCAGACTTGCACAGAACATTCCAGAGGATTTTTCTCAATGGGTCAGTTGTCCCTGGACATCCTCTCTAACTCAGTCATGAACAAAGCCATCCAACTTGACTTCCACCATGTTCAAGGCTTCATTAAAGGCTGAAATTCTCAAGATTGGTCATAAACAATATTATAATCCTCAATGTTTTTGATATTTCTCATAGACTCACTGGAAAACCGCACAGCCTCTCTTCCTTTAGTGTTTGAAAATACGAGATCAATTTCATATATTCATTTAATATATTCTTAGAACATTCTCTAACTACATATTTACAATATATTTTTTAAAATTATTTCTGAAGTTATTTATATTCACCTCACTCATAAAATATCAAGGCAGTGTGCAACAATATCCAGCTGTCACTGGAGGTGGAGTTGTCCTCAGTGACTAGGAGTGCCTGTTATGAACATTGGTTGGTAAGATAGATATGGCCATTCTTAGATTGGATAGTTTGAGCACAGTTGCCCATGCACTGGACCTCATGGTTAGATAACTGCAATGTGCTCTATGTGGGGTTAGCCTAGAGGATGAGCCGGAGGCTGCAGCTGGTGCACAACATGGTGACTAGGTTGTTTGTGGGGGGCAAAGTACTGTCAGCATATGACACCTTGCTTGAGGTTTTGTGCTGGCTGCCAATGTGCTAGCAGCTCACGTTCAAGATGTTGGTACGAATGTATGAGGCCCTATACAGCTCAGGGCCACCTTGTCCTTTATATACCCATCAGTGGGATAATTTTTCCTACAAGTTCCAAAGATCTCAGAAGCCCTAAGTTCCAAAGATCTTGGAACTGGGCTGTTAGAGTGGTTGTCCCTGTTCGGTAGAATATAATTCCTGTTAAGATGAAAGGTGCCTGCTATGTACACTTCTGGAAACAGCTGAACACATTCTTGTCCTGACAGGGTTTCCCAGTTGGATAAAGGTGCTTTTTGTGCCATGTGTCTATTTTGTATTGTTTAAATTTTGCTTTGTTGACCACAGCAAACTATGGCAAGTTCTTAAGGAAATGGGAGTGCCTGATCACCTCATTGGTCTCCTGAGAAATCCCCATGTGGGACAAGAAGCTACAGTTAGAACTGGATATGGAACAACTGATTGGTTCAAAATTGGGAAAGGAGTACGACAAGGCTGTATATTGTCTCCCTGCTTATATGCAGAATTCATCATGCGAAAGGCTGGGCTGGATGAATCCCAAGCCGGAGTTAAGATTGCCGGAAGAAATATCAACAACCTCAGATATGCAGATGATACAACCTTGATGGCAGAAAGTGAGGAGGAATTAAATAACCTTTTAATGAGGTGAAAGAGGAGAGCGCAAAATATGGTTTGAAGCTTAACATCAAAAAAACTAAGATCATGGCCACTGGTCCTATCACCTCCTGGCAAATAGAAGAAATGGAGGCAGTGAGAGATTTTACTTTCAGATGGTGACAGCAGTCACGAAATTAAAAGACTCCTGCTTCTTGGAAGAAAAGCAATGACAAACCTAGACAGCATCTTAAAAAGCAGAGACATCACCTTGCCAACAAAGGTCCATATAGTTAAAGCTATGGTTTTCCCAGTAGTGATGTATGGAAGTGAGAGCTGGACCATAAAAAAGGCTGATCACCGAAGAATTTATGCTTTTGAATTATGGTGCTGGAGGAGACTCTTGAGACTCTTGAGTGCTCACTGGAAGGACAGATCGTGAAGCTGAGGCTCCAATACTTTGGCCACCTTGTGAGAAGAGAAGACTCCCTCGAAAAGACCCTGATGTTGGGAAAGATTGAGGGCACAAGGAGAAGGGGACAACAGAGGACGAGATGGACAGTGTTCTCGAAGCTACCAGCATGAGTTTGACCAAATTACGGGAGGCAGTGGAAGACGGGAGTGCCTGGCATGCTCTGGTCCATGGAGTCACGAAGAGTCGGACACGACTAAACAACAACAACAACAACAAATTTTGTTTTATATGTATTCACTTTGTAACTTTGTGATTTGTGCTCATACTGTATTGTGATGGCCATTGGCTATAAACAATAAAATCTACTGACTGATATCTGCTTTAAAGGTGGTTTATTTTCTTAAAAATATATTTTTTTTATTAAAGATTATCTTGGGTTTCAAAGGTACGTGCATTGTCTCTATTTTCAGGTTGCAGAGCCTTTTCTACAGATCAGTTACATTAAATGTGAGACATGAATGTTGTACACAGTATGACCAGGGTGCACAACCTGCAGCCCTCCAGATGTTTCTGAACTACAACTCCTATCAGCCCCAGCCAGCATAGCTGGTAATCAGGGATAATGGGAGGTGTAGTCCAACAACATCTGGAGGGCTGTAGGTTGTGCACACCTGCAGTATGAGGTTGGGGGAGAAGAGAGGTGAGGAGAGAGAGTTGGGGGGAGAGGGGTGGTGGTAAACTTACATTCTTTTACTTAGTTTTTAACTGTTTTTGCTGTTTTTATTGTACATTACCTTGAGGTACTTATGATTATAAATTGATGATGATAATGACAACACATAAAAACACAATAAAATATAGGAAACTTAACAAGAATATAAATAATCCCAAAATTTACTGTTTCATCTTGGAAAAAATAAACTGAAAGGCTTGTCTGCATAAAAGAGTATTCAAGAGACACCTGCTAGTTAGAAATGAGAAGACCTGCCAAATCTCTGCTTGAAGTGTATTCCATAGCATGGGATCATTGACACTAAATGCCAGATGTTTACTTGAAGCCAGTTGGACTTCTGAAAAACAGGGGACAACTAACAGCAGCCCTCTGGATGATCTCATTGACTGGGATGTAAGGACCCAAGCTGTTCAGGCCTTTGTAGATTAAAGCAAGAACCTTGGACCTGATTTGGTATATTATATATTACAATATAATATGGATTGGCTAAGCAGTCAAGGGTTGGGACAGAAAGGTTAAGGTAAGAATGTGTGACTAGGTCAGGATACAGGAACTTCTTACTTTACTTTCTGAGGATAACTGGGACTCCAGTCATGTTTGATTGCTCATGAAAAGTGAACATAAGAAGAAGCCCTGCTGGATCAGGTCAAAGGCCTATCTAGTCCAACATCCTGTTTTCACAATGGCCATACAGATTTCCATGAGTAGCGCAAAAGCAGGATCTAAATGTAATTTACTAGGTACAATTTATACAATTTGCATGCTTTAGAAGGGTAAGATGTATTTGAGAAGATGCAGCTACATATTTGAACATATTCTACAGTCCGTGCATATACATGGACATGCACGATTGTGTATTTTATATCACAGATATGTTTTTATTCCTTTTTGCTACCTTATACAGTGGTACCTCGGGTTAAGTACTTAATTCGTTCTGGAGGTCCGTTCTTAACCTGAAACTGTTCTTAACCTGAAGCACCACTTGAGCTAATGGGGCCCCCTGCTGCTGCCGCGCCGCCGGAGCACGATTTCTGTTCTTATCCTGAAGCAAAGTTCTTAACCTGAAGCACTATTTCTGGGTTAGCGGAGTCTGTAACCTGAAGCGTATGTAACCTGAAGCGTATGTAACCCGAGGTACCACTGTATTGCAGTGCACTGTTTGAACTACTTTGTGACTCTCATAAGTTTCTGGATTTCCTCAGAGCGACAGCTAACTGATTGTATGAGAGGGGGAAGTCTCCAAGGACTGTCCTCATGTCTGTGTGCTTATCAGGAGACATATATGTGGACAATGGGGGAATCAGAATGGTGGGCCAGACTGAGATGGACCTTCGGTCTGATCTGGTAGGGCTCTTGTTGTGTTTTTAAGTTTAGATGCTCTGACAAAGAGCCACTGTGTAGACTTGTTGGTTCTTTGGGGCCAAACCAAATGCAGCTTTCTGTTTAATTCATGTGTTTGTTGTTGCCCATGCTTCCCTCTGTGTGTATATGCACACTCACTGTTAACATGGTCTCTCTCTTGGAGATTAATGTATCATAAATAAAGTTACCAGGCATGTTTGAGACACATTTCTAAATTGCAGGTTCAAATAACATTTCAACCACCTCACCTGTTTCCACAAGAAGGATGGAATATACAAAATATATAATAATGCAGTATTTGCCTTGAATCCTTTGATATCAGAATGAAAGTTAGTATGCATAATTAGAACACTTTAAGTTTTTATTTCTTTAAGTAAGAATATTTACAAACTATCAGCTCCATTAAAAAAAACACACTCCAACAAAATCATTAAAATATCAGAGAATTATAAAAATCATAGATTACCAAGTAAATCACCAACACTGAATCAAATTATTTATTTAACTCCCAATTTGGTGTTTCAATCCCATTTTGACTTGTGTACTCATTTCTGAGGGGGGATAAAGATATAAAAAGTGTGATGTTACAAGTAACCTAGGTCCGTATTCAAGCTGATGCAAAATGTATTTTGCCATTCCATTCATAGGAGGCAAGTTGCGGGAGGGACACATCCTGCCTGTTTTCAGGTTGGGGTGAAAATAAATGATTTGGTTTTTGCAAGGGGAGGGAAATGCTGTGTACTGCATTTACCTTTAGTTATATGGTGTGCATCTTTCTCTCCGCCCCCCTCATCCATGGCAATGAGCTGTGCTGGTGAAACAATGTACTCAGCCAGTCAGCAAAAGCTCTGTTGTGGCTGCTAACCTGCAAGCAGGCAAACACAATTTCTGGTATAGTGGCTTTCCCATAAATCTTTTCTTTTTCTGGTGGCAGAGAAATAGTGGCCATTAGCCAGGAGTCCACCACCAGAGCTATTGCTGGGTAGCTAGTGAAGCACATTTTTTACCCTCCCACACCCTCAGGCATGGAATTAGGGAAGCTTATGGCTCTGCTCACCGCACTTCATAACTTAAAGGCCAATGCAACACGCTGCCCTCTTTCCTCTCACCTGAACAAAGCTGCTTATTTTACCATTCCTCTCCTCCTGCCTCCCCCCAATTTGCTGAAGCAGCCCAGTTTACTGAACTGGATAATGACCCTTGTATGTAAATTTACGAGAGTTCTCATTAGACACTCTAATCCCTTACATGACTGGAGAGAGCAGGGAAGAGTATGGGGGCTCCACTGTAGTTACCATCCCATTCACTCTTCACTTGCGGAAGGGATTCTGAGGTGGGGAGTCTTTTCTACTTGTGTAGGTACTAGGCTCCCTGTGTGATTTAGAACCAATAATTTCTTGAACAGGGAAGGCTCCCTGCTGCAGACATTTGGTTTTGGTTCGTGGGAGGCGAGGAGGACAGTGACGGTGGTAGTGAAACTAGTATACTTTTCTCCACTCTCTTTCATTCCGTTCTAATCATGTGTGTGACTTGAACACCCAAATAGGACTACTGCACCTTTCTCTTTTTGAAGTTTGAATGGCAGCTCAATCCTCATAGGGTGTGTGTGTGTTTTTAAGGCGTGGATAAAAGAGGCAAAATGCATTCTGCTGCAATATCTCAATTGGGGCTTCTCAAACATTGTGCATTGCTAATACTTACTGTACTGTAAAATTGGAAACCTCTATCAAGTGAAGATTATGCCTATACAGGGAAACCATTTGATATTGGGACAAGCATGGTAATGACTGAATAAAGCATTGAGACCTGGTCTGCTGCTTGCTTTTCATTGTAGCATTACAAGGTGCTTTCCCACCTTAAACCAGCAGTTTCTGTTTTTTATTTTATTTTCTGGCCTACAGCCTGGCCCTGTATCATGGGATTTGTTCTGATAACTTGAGCAGCCGTGGTTAACACAAGTCTGCCTTGGGGACAAGTGGGCTCAGGGAAGGTTTGTCTAAATTCTTCCGCAAGAATCATTTTGAAAGCAGGACTCCCACTGGGCAGGGTGCTATAGGTAGAGGGGTTTGATGTTTATTTCTAATTTTAGTGTGTTGAAGGGCAAAAGGACATGGAATGCTTATTCGTCAAGAAAATGGTAATCACCAGCTGGGTAGAGTCCCTGCCCCTTCTGTTCTAAGACATGAACACTGAATGCATATAAAAATGTATGCATTGAGTGATTTGGGTTTGTACCTGCTGGCCTCATCTTGCGACATCCAACCACTGCACTGTGCAGATGAGACCCCAGTTAAAAGGTCTCATCTGCACAGTGTCTGTGTGTACACATCAATGAACGATGATCCATATCCTCCATTTTTTCCAGAGTGTGGGATCTTGTCTCTCTGTGTTGTTGTTGTTGTTCAGTTGTTTAGTCGTGTCCGAGTCTTCATGACCCCATGGACCAGAGCACGCCAGGCACTCCTGTCTTCCACTGCCTCCCACAGTTTGGTCAAACTCATGCTGGTAGCTTCGAGAACACTATCCAACCATCTCGTCCTCTGTCGTCCCCTTCTCCTTGTGCCCTCCATCTTTCCCAACATCAGGGTCTTTTCCAGGGAGTCTTCTCTTCTCATGAGGTGGCCAAAGTATTGGAGTCTCAGCTTCAGGATCTGTCCTTCCAGTGAGCGCTCAGGGCTGATTTCCTTAAGAAGAGATAGGTTTGATCTTCTTGCAGTCCATGGGACTCTCAAGAGTCTCCTCCGGCACCATAATTCAAAAGCATCAATTCTTCGGCGATTAGCTTTCTTTATGGTCCAGCTCTCACTTCCATACATCACTATGTTTTTGTGTAGATTGGACTTTAACATGTGGAGGTTGGGGTTTGGCAGGGAAATGAGGGCGTGGCTTAGTGGTAGAACATCTACATTGCATGCAGGAGGTTGCAGGTTCAATCCCTGACATCTCCAAGTAAGGCTGGAAAGGTCCCCTGCTGAAATTCCGGAAAGCCACTGTCAGCCAGTGCAGACAACATTGAGCTAGATGGACCAATGGTCCAACTTCCTATGTTGCTGGGGACAATCCAGCCAGCATCTACATGTTTATAGAACATATGCACAGAACTCTTGACATAGTACCTAAATGTTGGATAATAGACTAGGAATATCCCCCACCTCAACTTCTGATTGTGCCCTTTGGACAAGGGATGGGATTTTTTTCCTGTTTCTTTATGCAGAGCTGAACACCAGAACCAGTCAATTGCAAGGGACAGAAAAATAGGCAGCAAAGTGCACCGCGTACCTTTCCAAATAGAATTTCTGAGTATATTTGTCAGAACTTGTTGCCATTGGTATGTAGCTTGTGCCCTAAACCTAATCGTCCAAGGCAAGGCTGTCCTCAGAGATTGCAGGTGCTCTCTCCCCACCCCCCACCCCCGCTGGCAGTCTTTTTATTTTTAGGCAATTTGTAGCTGCCCTGGTGCTAAACGTTGCCCCCTTTTAAGTTAGGCTATTTAAATGTTTATCCTTTCTTTACTACTTGACCTTTTTTCTTGCTCAGCATTAGTTTTCTCTCTGCCCAGCTTGCTTTTGTATTTCATGAGCTCAGTAAACCGTGGCCTTCAATTCCCTTGTTCTGGTGTTTTCACTTAAGACCAGGAGTGATGAGCAAAAGGTTTCAGGCTCAATCCTTGAGCAAAGGGCCGCTGTGACAGGGATTATTATTTATTTGTCATCTTGGATGTAATAAGCTGTAGGTACAGCATCGAGAGCGCTTGATTTATTGCACTGTCGACTGCCACTAGCAGGACGTCTGCTGTACCGCGTAGGATGAATACCACACTGTCAGCTCTGTCGATCCGTCTCTGCCATGGCGCTCTCTCTCTCATAACACATTCCCATTTCATGCCAGAATACATAAACAATCTTTCATTATTTTGATGCCTTTTTCATATTTGTTCTTTACAGAACATAAAGTTTGAATTTATGGGTTTCCTTTACATTATTTCAACACACTCCACCATTTTACGGGTTTGTGGTTTAACTCTCAGAAATTGGCTGCCAGGTGATTTAGTTATTTTGGCTTTCTAGTTTTATAGTTATTTAATATCATAGGGTGCCAAATACTGAGGAAAATGTAGTGGATAGAATGTATGAGGTTTGGGTTAGACTCAGTCATCAGCAGAACTTGGCTAGGGCTAGAAAGGAGGGGGAAGGGTATAAAGTATAAACTCAGCACCTCTTCTCCCTTATTCTAACAATCCTGCTTGTTTAATTTCCCAAGGACTTTTTTGCTTATAAAATAAATGGTTTTATCAGAGAGACACATAGCAAACTCAGCTTGAGGGTGATAGGTAAGATTCAATTAAGAGAATTCTTAAATCAGTTGTAGACTCATTGAATTCAGGGGGACTTACTTCTGAGTAGGCATGTATATGCACTGTTGTGGCTGAAGGCGCACTTGCATAGTTTTCTGCACATGTTTCTGTGTAGAATGTAAGACACGGCTACAAATCAAATCAAGTGTTTTTGATAGTAATGCCATTTAGAGATTGAAGTACTTTACAAGATTGACACCCTCAACATAAATTTACTTTTCAGTTATTGAAATGTGAATCATGAAGGAGAAAAGTCAGCTCCTGTTAATGAAGCCTTGCTCCTTTTAGGGTTTTCAGTTAAAGTAATTGTACACCTAGATATGTACTTCCAGGCATACACACACCAGACATATAGAAATATACATCTAGGAATGAAAAGTGGAGTGCAAGGATTGTTTAGTGTTACATTTAATAACCAAGAAGTTGTATTTATTATACTAGTGGGAAAAAGGAATACTTTCTCAAGATTTAATGAATGTGGACTTGAATATACAAATGCAAGTTAGTATTTGTCAGTTGTTTGTTCCTAATACAGCTTTCATCAGGACAGATGGGAATATGCTGAGCTCACATTACGCAGCAGAGGCTTGTTTTCTGGTTGCAAAGAAAACTTGAGTTAATTAATGTGAGAAATTTTGTTTTGCATCCCTGCCTTCTTGTTGTTGTTGTTGTTGTTGTTCTTATTTTTTTAAGAGGACTGCAGAAGCTTAGTGTTGCCAGCAGAAGCTGCTTGTCACTTTGACCTGCTCTGTTAAGTGTCTGATGTGTTTTCTCAGAGTAATCTGTGAATAACATTACATCCAGCTAGCAGAGAAACAGGGAGTGATAGCAGAATTAATATCTCGAAGCGTTGATAATTATATATCAGAATCTAATTTTTAGCACAGAAAATGTGTTAATGACAGAGGAGAAAACAAAAACCACTCGCTTCTCCCAGCAGGATCCAAAGTGTCATTTATTATTTCTCAGCTGGGTATCTATCAAGTTTATGGGTTAATTTTTCTGTAGACTGTTATTTATGGGTTTTTGTTTGTTTTCAGCCATCATTACTAACAATACGGTTAATAGCAATCATTTGTTATCCGGCACCAGCGGTGATGCTTCAGATGTGAGCAGTGAACTGAGAATACTCATTTGGTAGCTGAATAAGGCTTTGACAGGGCCCATTTATAACAAGCTCATTCCATAATGTCCAGCCTATTAATAAAATTTTGTTGCTGTCTAATTAGAGATGTCTGTGTATAGTAGCATGGCAGAGAAGACTTCCTTGTTTTTTGCTTTTTTAGGTCTCTTCTGTCATATCTACACATGGACAAAATGGTTTTGGTTGCACAAAATGAAGGTGTTCTCTCTCCTACATTTTAGCTCTCCATAAATAGGTTCAAGCAAGTACAACCATTGTGCAGAAGAAAGTGGGGAAAGTCGTTAGAAGGATGCCTTATGGTCTTTGGAGTGTTGGGGAAGAGTTGATTGGGGAATTCCAGTACCCCTCTTTTTGTAAGAAGGCATGGTGGGTTTGGGAGGCAGTTTGGGTTGTCAGCTGTTATGGTGTTAGAGGAGAGTTATGGGAACTTGTGGAAGAAGGTTAGTAAAGAGTATAAAAGAGGGTGTGGAGGAGTATCCTGGCTGGTTTTTTTTCCCCTTCTTGCTTTTGTTATTTGCCTTGAAATAAATAATAACTCAGGCTAAACTAAAACAACTTCCCTCATTCCATGTCCCCCCCCCCCATGTGTGTTGAAAAATACCTCTCATTTTTCAACATTATTTAAAACATGCCTTTCCTCAACGGGGCCAAGGCAGCTAACAACACGTTAAAAGAATGACTTAACAGTTTGAATTTCTTTTTGACAACAATAAATGCAATAAAACAGTGATAAAACACCAAAGGAGCAGAGAGAGAAAGACTTTAAATGTACAAACTACCATTAAAAAATCATTTAACCACAGTAATTAAAATCACTTCCAGAAGACAGCAATTATGTATGGTCAGAAGGTCTTCCTAAAAAGAAGAGTTGGTCATGTTTTGGAAGGCCATTTATAGAGGAGGCAAAACAGACCTCTCTCAGAAAGAAGTTTCAAAGCCTGGGGACCCCCCCTTTTTTGCAGTTGTGAACACATTCATGTTGTTGCTGTTCTTGGAACCATTTTCTTCCTCCTTTTTTGACCTCAGCCAGATGCATATTCCTCCATCGCAGAGGGTTGGACTAAATGATGCTTGGTGACCCTTGCAACTCTACAATTCTATGAGTGTACATCTGCTTAATTCTATTGGTTGGGGCTGCTCATGATTTTGCCGCTGGTGTCATAATGGCATCCTTGACATTATGACATTACAAAAACTATAGACACAACTCATGCAGTTAGCCACAGCCAGTCAGATACAGCAGCAGGATGAACAGATGAAGCTGGATCAAATTTTGTAGTTATTTTTTCCAATTTCTATCCTGCCCTTCCTCTCGAAGGAGCTCAGGATGGCAAAATTGCTTGCAGGAGAGGAACAAAAGGGTTCAGTGAAGAAGCAGCATCCTGGAGAAACATTAGGACACTGACAGAATCCCAAAAAATGCACATGGTCATTAATGTCAGTGTTAAAATTGGTAATCCTGGATTACCAATCCTGGATTGTGTGGTTTTTTCCAGAGCAAGTAGCTGAATTCTAGAGTATTTGCTGAGTATCTCTCTCATAATACAAATAATAAAGAAGTACATATCTATACCCCATTTCTATAAATGAGCATAATGTTATATTAAATTGTTGCCTATGGTTTTAGGAGAAAGGCAGTGACTTTATCTCTTCTCTCCTTTTTTTGGGTTGAGAGGGTATGTTTTGACCTGAATCTGACTCCTGTGCTAATTAGTTTTGCAAAATAAGCTGGCTGTGAAGACGCCAGGTGACGAAACGAACAAAAACACCCAACACTACAATTTTGAGGCCAAGTTCCAGTACAGTGCTTTAGTTGCCTTTTTATCATGTATTGTCTGAAATAATTCTTCTAATCATATCCGTTCCTTGAACCTGCGACACTTTTTACATTTTAGTCCACAGTATATGTTGTTTTCAAAATGCTGGGCTGCTGTTCTCTGCCCCTTAATAGGGAGCATTTTTTAACATCAGAAAACTGATGTCATCATGAGCGAATAGAGGAAGGTTATTTGGAAAACCTTGAATTTTAAAGAACATGCACATGAATGAATCTAGAATTTTGCAAAATGCAGAAAAGGGTTTGAAAACAGCTTTTGTCTACATATTCAAGCTATACCTGATCTTGGAACCCTCTCCTGAATATTGTGCTTTCCAGTTAAGATCATAAAGTAATTCAGTTTTACTTTGTCTTATTTGAAATACACCGTCTTCATCTGAGATTACTATAAAAATGCTGTGAGCAATTCTGCTGGCTGAGACCTTGTGCAAAGCACCTGTGCTTTCTATCCTAAACTACACTTGACATAGAGCTTATCAACCCTTAATTAGTGATACATTTTCTCCCTGTGATTTCTATTGATGTTTCGTTGAGGAAAGACGAATTGAACCTCAACCTGACTAGAGTACGAATTGTTTTAGAAAATTCAACAAACATCTCTCTTTGTGTCTCTTCTTTTGCTTATTCCCCTTCGATAGAAAAGGTGAAAAGCTGTACGATAGAAATCAGGTTCTGTATTAGTGTTTTTGCTTGCCTGTGCAATAGAAAACGACAAGCATCAGGGCCTCAGTCAGCAGATCAGGGAGACACAGATGGGAGGCGAAAAGCTCCCTTGTGGCAGCAGGATTGCTTGGATGTGATTGTGAGAGCCAGGATGAAGTCGGCACTGACAAAGTGTGTGGATTGATGGATGGACAAAGCTGGGAACTGGATGCGAGAATGGATGAGGGCAGAGGGGGAATTTAACACAGACAAACAGAGTGAAAGACAGAGAGGAATTGCCTGCTAAAGTATTCCGGCAGTCAGAGCCCACAAGCAATTTACTTACTGCTAACAGAATGCGGGAGCATTTTTCTGCAGATATTCCAAAAATACATCAAAAGACTGAGCATGTACCAAATTCCAGCACAGGTGGTAGTTATCTCCCATCCCACAATTCACAATATTTGATAATTTTTCATAGTATGTTTTCAACTGGATATTTTTTCCACATTTCAGTTGTTTCTCCTTAAATCTGTCTGCACCAATTATTGTTGCTTTTCTGCCACCAGTAATACTATTTATTCTCTTTAATAACAAATAAATCCCAGATTGCAAGCACACGTCTTCCTTCAGGTGCAGAATATGGAAATTCATTATGGTGTCAAATTAAATACAAGAGCACTGACAACTGATAGAAATGTAACATTTAATAATAAAAAAACGTTGGAACAAAGTCAAAACTTTGCTCCTACTTCTGTGTCTCTCTATGAGATGTAGCATCTGAATTATAGGTATGTTTCCTTAAGGAAAGTAGTCATTCTCATACCAATAATGTTCAACTTAAATGAAGTGAATGATTAAGATTTATCTGGGATCTGCATCTGTTTACTTGGATTCATCTAAATCTATATATACATTTTTTTAAATAGAACTTCATTATTGTACGCAAATTTGGGCATTTTTATGGAAGGGTGAGGTATAAACATTTTAAATAAATTAGATGATACATGTGTTTAATATGCTAAGTATTTGAGGTGCAATAATGGTTAATGATTGCTTTCATCCTTCTACTGTAATAGTGCAAAGAAGTACAATATCCTATAGTTTCTCTTTACAGTATGAAAATTCCCATATGTGGTAATGCAAATATATTTCAAATTATTCTGATATTTCAAAAGTTGGTGCATGCTTAAAAGAATTATGCTTGCAGATCTATAGAATACGTTGCTGCTGTTTATAAAAGATATACCTAGCGAGTTCATTGCTTTTACTTTTCAGCCCATGATACAACATTCTTTAAAATTAGACAATTTATATTCTTTTCAAGCTTCTCTAATGAGTTATTTGAGCTGGGAAAATGAACTATATAACTAATGTAAGTTTAGCATTACAAGAATGAGTCTAAGCTCTTCCTGGGCATGTACACCTCCTCCTCTGACCCAGCTGTGAGGATGTGTTCTGAAGCTTTTGCTTCCATTTTTATTTTAACTAAACACAGCTTGCTATGTTGCCACAGCCTGGACAAGCTGGTTAATCTTAACTATGGTTAGCAGAAACAAGCCAACTTCAAATCACTGTTTATTAAGCTAGCTTGTTTTTCAGTAGCCAAAGTTAAGAGTAGCCAGTTTGGCCACCTCATAAGAAGAGAAGACTCCCTGGAAAAGACCCTGATGTTGGGAAAGAGTGAGGGCACAAGAAGAAGGGGACGACAGAGGACGAGATGGTTGGATAATGTTCTTGAAGCTACCAACATGAGTTTGACCAAACTGCGGGAGGCAGTGAAAGACAGAAGTGCCTGGCGTGCTCTGGTACATGAGGTCACGAAGAGTCAGACACGACTAAATGATTAAAGAACAACAAAATGGAATATTGATTGACTCATAGTATTTATATTTGCAAATTATAATAATCATACAGAGACATGTCCCTTCTTTATAGGCCATTTTGTGTGCTAGATATTAACTGTAATTAAATTTAGAACATATTGTTAAGAAAAATCCCACCCCCAGCACTTATGGTAGTAGAGATATTGTAGTGACTGATCTTACAACTGTTTTGAAGTGAATGCAACAACTGTCTTTATTCTGGTCTCACTAGCATCAAATTAGGCCTTCCCATTCCTGTTCTATCCAGTTCTGTATTAAATACACTGTGTGTGCTGTGATGATGGAGCTCTCTTTTATACATTGCTTTCTACCTTTTTATAGTGGGAAAAGTTTGGAATGAATTTGCCTAAAAGGAAAAAAAACACACAAAACAAATCAGTTTGTAATAAATCTTCTTGTGGTGTGTGTACCTTCATTTCTTTCATTTGACCTTGGTGGAGCAGGCTGATGGGGCAGTGAAAAATATGATATGAAAAATGAGTGAGCAGAGCGAGGTGAGCAGTGAATCAGTCTTGTGTGTCATTAGCTTTGAAAATCTCACAAACATTACGGAGTCACTTTGCTTCCCCCTTTTTCTTCTTCCTCTCCCAGACCTATCTTACTGTCAGGGTATATTGGTTGATCATGTTGCTTGATACAACAATAATATTTTAATACAGGCTTTGATTGAATCATTTAAGTAAACCAGTGGTGTTGCTAAGTCCAACTGTCTTTCAATTAAAACACAACAAGTTAATTGCATAATAATTGCAGCATTCAGGTAGGACTTAGCCTACTCTGGAAGCTATTGTGATATACTTGCCCATCTAGCCATGTGTAAAAATGGTACATTATACCAGTACCTGTCTGTCATTCATGACAGTGGTGCCTGAGAGAATTTCACAAAATAGTGATACAAAAATGGAATCCTGGATAAAAACAAGCCTTTGGCTGGTATTGAAATGTTAGCAAAGTGTGTACCATCTAAGCTTGCCTGGGAGGGTGTGAGTGACATTCCACAGGTGGGTTATAATATCAAATATGTAATATTTCTCTCTTAGCTTTTTAAGTGTTTGGACTTTAGGGTTCCAATATTCAGTACATTTGACAGTCAGTTATTTGTTTGGATTGTCAGATGTGATGAATCTCCAGTAGCCTGATCTCTTGAATAAGCCCATGCTCTTAGTGGGAGAAACTCTGAACAAAGTACTTCACTGTATGATTCCCAAATTGTGGTCTGTGGACCACCAGTGCTCTGTGAACTTCATTCAGTGGTCCACAGCATGTCCACATCAACTATTCATAAGTTTTGTTTCATCTTTATTACAATTTGAGCAATAAATGGGGAGCAATAAAAATACAATTAAAACTCATACAGCATCTAGATCACTACATTATAATTGCTGCAGCAAGCAGAAAAGTTAAGTGGTCCACCAAGAACCTCAGCTACTTTCAAGTCCATGGGAAACAAAAACTGGAAACCATTGCTTTGATAGTTTCCAAAATGGGTAAAAGAGGTATTTCATCATCTCCTCTGGAGGAAAGTAGGTTTTAAAATGCTTCAGAGGGTTTAGTATTCATATTATTTTTCTGAATAAAAAAATAGATAAATTATATTCTTTTCTGTTTCTGTGAGTGGTAAAGATGGGCCTATCTACCCCTTTCCTTAAGCCTCACTCTGTCAGGTGGGTAGAGAGGCCTTGATGCTTCACCTGTTCCCAGCATCCCACAGATCTAATTCCAAAACAGCATATTGGCAGTACCATTGTTGAGCCCTGGAATGTGGCAAACAAGCAAGATCTCATTAAATCAAAGACAGCAGGTCACAAAGGCTCTAACCAAGGACATGATTCTAAGGCTGTTAGGTTTCAGGGAGTTTGCGCTTCTCACTGTGGCCTGGTTGTCACACCAATCAAGTTAAGACAATCAAGTTAGTCATGTCAGAAATCCACAGCCAAACTACCAATACTTCTATTGGGGTCCTAAAGAACAGTTTCTGAAGACTCAAGAGACCATGTTCCTAACAGCAGCCCTCAAAGCAGCTTTTACCTCAGGCCAATTTCTCCAGACCTCCACCCCAGGCAATTACTCCCCCAACCCAGTCCACCTACTGGGGACAATCGGCCTCTGTACCCCATAACTCCTTCGGTTCTACTTGTAGCTTCTTGGACACTTTAGCCCACTTGTATAACCTTCCTCTGGTAAGATCTTTTTACAAGGTAGCCTCTCAGGCTAATTCAGCCACCAGCTCCCTTCGCTGATGTACACTCTGGAATTGTTGGCAACACAGCTTCGTTTTGGGTGGTCCTTTTTTTACATTTCAATCCATCAATGATAAATTATGTTGTAATCTCATAGTTATGGCTGGAAAGGGGTGAGATTCATTTCTGCTAGATGTAGCAATGGTCACTGGGTTTAATGGGTTTAGAAGGGAATTAGATAGGTAAATGGAATTTCTATTTTCAGTCAGTATACCTCTGATTCCTAGTTTCCGGGGGATTATCAGAGCAAGAATATGTTAGATTAATGTGTATTATTTAGATTTGATGGTGTGTTTGGGTTGGAGAGGTGGTTGTGCTTTCTGTTCCAGCCAAAGCCATTTTTTAACTAGTTGTAGTTCAAATTGCCATTTTCTGGGAGATAATGAATAGCAAAGCTCATAGCCAAGATTATGGAAGTGGGACTCTGCAGAGGGCAGCTGCCAGGAAGGTATACCAAACCAAGATAGGAAATCAGTTTAGCCGTAGTGTGTTTAGTTCTAACTCAAAGCCTCCCTCACAGCCCTGCTTTAAACTGGATTTTAAAATATTTTGGCACATGATCTTATCCAGTTCATCTTTCCTGAGGTGAAATGTTGGGGTGTTCAAAATGTATTAATCTTGTAGTGTAGAATCCAGTTTTTTTATGGTGAAAGAGACACTTCAGAGGCAGCTTGGCTTATTTTTCAGTTTTCTTGTTGAGTTCTTTTAAGCACAAAGGTCCTTTTCTAGGTGACATATCATGTTGTATTCCAAAGTACACTTTCCTTTAATTTACAACTTAATTTTCAACCTAATTCAGAAGATTGATACTATAATGCTATTTGCAGAAGTATTGAAATGTCAGTAAGTTTTATTGTAGTAATAAAGAGAATTCCATATATCACACGCTCTATAGGGATCCTTGCTTTTTGCATAGATCTTCATAGCAACAACCAGTGGCTAAATGCTGGCAATCATTAATTTTTAAAGAAGACGTGGGGATGATGACTTGAGGAATGAAGGCCGCCATAAAGAATGAACTTTAATTTTGACACTTTTTTTTGTAGGTGACTAAAGAGGAGATGGAGGTGTTCTGCTCAAAAAATAAAAAGGTTTAAATCCCAGGTTTCTAATACTTAAAATGCTGTCTGCTCGTAAAAGATTTCAGTCCAGGAGAAGCCATCTTCGAGCTTCTCCTAACAAATGGGCATCAGTGGTCCATGAAATAATCAATGTCGATAATCCATCCTGGGGTCTGCCAATATGTTAATGGGTCTGCCGCATCGTTATTGCTACAAGGCCATAAATCATTTCCATACTGTGGTGCTTAGCAGTTGAGGACTCAAACCCCACCCTCCACCTCTTTCCCAGTCTGGAATAATAAAAAAAACCCTGCCTAACAATGAATGTCTAAACATTTTGCAGCTCTGTGCTTTGATTGTTTTCAGATGCTAAAATAGTAAGTGGGACAGATTGTAAATCAATAAGACAATAAGACAAAGTGTTTTAATAATACAAAGGCTCAAGGTAAATCATACTTCTGTTTATATTATTGCTTTTGAGGTTATAAATACATAGAACCAACCAACAAGGCCTTAGTTAACATGTGGAGATGGATCCAATATTGACAATTTGGACATCTATTGCTTCTATTGGATTCTGCATTTTTCCCCTTTTAAAAAGGATGGGAAAACACTGTGCTGTTACCTCTGGGCAGAAAAGAAAGCTGAGAGGTAAAGGAGGGTTTGTACTCTGCAGTAGCTGTCAAGATAAGGTATCACCCCTTGACTTGAACTGGACTTTCATTAGATTTTACGTCACAATAAAAATGTAAATAAATGGTAACTAGTGCATTGCTATTAGACTTAAGAATATCCTCTTAAAGGTGAGGTGACCAGAGTGTGTGTGAGCCCACAGCTCATGCTAGATCCTCCAGACTGATTTCCACTGATGCTTCAAAACATGCATATATATATATTTCCCATAGTAAATAGTGTTATACCAACAGGAAATAAGGATGGATGCCACAGGCAGGAGCAACTATGTCCCTTGCATGGACTAGAATGGCAAGTCAGCAAAATCAGGAGGGTGGTGGAGAAGAAGGTTACACCAGCACACACATTATTCAGCTCTACCAATAGATCAAGATTTCTTTTAATGCTTTTCGTATAACCATCATGTTTTGAGATGAGAGCAATTATTTTGGGACATAGAGAGGGGGGAAATGAAGTGGTCTCTGTAAAAATGTTAACAGGGCCCTCTTCAGGTGTTCTTTAAACTCCACCACTGCAGTAGCAAGAGAAATGCAATGAGGTTGTGGCTTTGTTTCTGATAAGATGTCTGGTCCCACAGCTTAAAACAATTCTTCAAATTATCTAGAATAAAAAAAGCTAGTGGAAGAACTATATGCTGTTAGTAGCATGTGGCTGCCACCAGTAATGGTGCCATGTTGCAGCCTCGACTCAATATATTTCACATAGTAACATTTAACATAGTACCATGGGTTAATTGTTCTTGTAAGTTACAGGGAATCAGAAGATAAAACATCGGGATGCAATTCTTGACGTCAGTACTATATTCTCAAGTAATGTAAAGTTACACCCTCAGGTCTTTGGCAAGCCAAAATGGGTACAAAATAATGTTCCCATCCTATTTTTTGTATATTTTTATTGTCTTTAGATTAACGTGTTCCTCAGAGCTAAAATTCTTAGGACAAAAGCTAATAAAAACAAAGGAAAACAGATTGTTTGGGTGCCCTCCCCCACATTTTGAATAGTGTCTTTGCTAACCTGTCTTTTAAATACGGACTTTCACAGTGTGTTCTGCTGTTCAGGAAGTAAGGGCAGGAAAGAGCCTGAAAAAGCAGTGACTCCATATAGACAAAAAATACAATTAAAACTGATATGACTTTTAACAGAAGTGGCAGCACCAGCCAGGATGGAAGTAATTTATTCAAAAAATTGTCTAAATACATAAACTGCACTGATGTATGGGTATGGTAGCGGGACAGTGGAAAATTTGATAGTTGTTTCCGTTGTGTAAATTACTGAGGCAGGATGCCTTTGTGAAGTATGGGGGTTTGTTTAATGTTCTGACAACAAATTTAGATCCTGTTATGGTTATTGCAGTGTAATGCAGTAATAAAAATTGAACATGACACACCAGCAATTTATTATTTGTGTGTTTTTTAACCTTGAGTATCGGATTGTTTGCCCAAGCATATCCTTTGATTTGCTATGAAATTTATTGTTGGTAAAAACAATCAGATTTCCATTAGTTGTAAAAAAAAATAATTTTTTTTTGGCCACAAGCCATAGATTTAGAAAAAAATTGAAGCTAGGCTGTAGGACTTATGACAGGTAGGCTTATGACATTATATGGTAATTCAGCATGAAAGAATAATTGTGACACTCCACTTGGTGCTGGAATATAATCGTGCTGTGAGGTTCAATTCTCTGAAAGGCCAAATTATCTTCAACTACATTAGTCTGACAACCTATAATGCCTTGCAAAGGCAATTTGTAGATGTTTTACAGAATGCCGGCAAACATGGCTTACCATTATGCTACCCATTAACAAATTTGTGTAGAGTGAGGAGAAAAAAGTAACTTTTCAATTTTTCCTAACAGTTTTCAAGCTTTAGAAATACAATAAACATGTACGGCGTAATGGTAGTTTATGCTTAGCCATTTACTGCTACTTCAGTGTCTACCTGGAGTATTGGAAGAGAGATTAATTTTATGAATGGTACCTTTTCAGCAATATTTATATTGACATGCATTTAAACAGTAGCCTCAAGCCAATGATGGAAAGAGGTAATATTAGGAAATGCAATTCAACCGGAGGGGGTGGGGGAGAAAACATAAGGGCATGAGTGTGGTTTGAGATTTTATGGAAATGCTGCATAGTGTTCTGGTAGCCTGAGGCTACTTGCAAACAAACCCTCAGATATGCCTCTTTATGCATATTTCAAGTGTGGTTGCAATCGCCATGCAACTAACGGCGTAATAACTACATGTCCTCCTCTCCATTTCTATACTAGTTTTCTTTCCAAGACAATTTCTGCCGGACTTTTTCCATATTCTAATATCTAAAACAATCTCAAACTGCCTTTTCCAAACATTTATTCTGTTCTTATTCTGTACTGATCCTAACCAAAGCCTTTCTTGTATTACCATAATGGAAATGCATACGACTACGCTGCTTTTTATATAAATTAGATATCCAGGAAAATAAGATGACTTAAAGGTGGAAGCTGTGTTGAGAGATTATGAAGTGGGGGGAGGGAAGAATCATAGAATCATAGAGTTGGAAGAGACCACAAGGGCCATTGAGTCCAACCCTCTGCCAAGCAGGAAACACCATCAGAGCACTCCTGACATATGGTTGTCAAGCCTCTGCTTAAAGACCTCCAAAGAAGGAGACTCCACCACACTCCTTGGCAGCAAATTCCACTGTCGAACAGCTCTTACTGTCAGGAAGTTCTTCCTAATGTTTAGGTGGAATCTTCTTTCTTGTAGTTTGGATCCATTGCTCCATGTCCGCTTCTCTGGAGCAGCAGAAAACAACCTTTCAAGAGAAGGGAAGGGAAGCAAAAGGAAGAGTTTCCCATTTGTAATGGAACCCAACACTGCAGAAATAATGTGTCTTCAGCCATGAATGGTAGGCAGCAGAAGAGCGAATCTAGCTTGACTCTTGAATGAGACACTATTCTTAAGCTAGCTAGAATTTGTCGGCAAGGATTTTTGTGTGCTGAGACTTGGTCAGATCAGGAATATATCTGTAAAAACATTTACTCAAAGAGCGGGTGCTGATCTTTACAAATTGCTTCACAAGTAGCTGGTCATCTACCCCTGGGGACATGGCCATATGGAAAAAATAATTTATTTGTTTATAAAAATATTTATATACTGCCATATCATTAAAAATATCAGCATGGTTTACAATAATATATGTATATAATAAAACATTTGTAAGAAATTAAAATCACATTTCCACGTGTGGCAACTGTTAGCTAGGTATGTGCTGGATCAGATGTTTATGTGTATGACTGTTACCTTAGGGTAGTTGGGTTTCTATGTCTGCAGTGATTGAACAATCCTAGAAAAATCACACTGAAACGTCAGTAAGAAATTTTGCAGTAAAGTGCACAAATATGAAGAAGGGTGCAGTTGAAATAAAAGAGTAATGAAATATCTTTTCCACAAAATATACCATATTAACTATGTGATTTAAAGTGAATATTCAGGATAATTTCTAGCCTGTTTAAAATGGATACAGTCATACCTCGGGTTGAAGTAGCTTCAGGTTAAGTATTTTTGGGTTGTGCTCTGCAGTGACCTGGAAGTAAGAGAGCGCGTTACTTCCGGGTTTTGCCGCTCACGCATGCGCAGACGCTCAAAATGACGTCACACGCATGCGCGGAAGCAGCGAAACGTGACCCGCGCACACGCAGTCACATGTTACGTTCTACTCAGGATGTGAACAGGGCTCCGGAACGGATCCCATTCGCATCCAGAGGTACCACTGTATTGGATTAGCCTTCTCCAACCTGTGGCTCTCCAGATGTTTTGGAATCCAACTCCCATCAGCCTCAGTGATGGTGAAACTTGCAGTCCCACAACAACTGAAGGGCACCAAGTCAGCAAAAAACTTCCTTAGACCATTGAATCACAACTCAGCTCTTGTTTAAATAGCATCATAAACATGGTTCTCACTAAGTGTAGCATCAGGCATTTACTAATTTATTTCACTGGTATCATGGCCTTCCTCTAGTGAGCTCAGGGTGGCAAAAATGACTTGTTAATCCCTTTTGATCCTTCCTACAACCCTGGGAGGAATTTAACTGTTCCAAAGTCACCCAATGATCTTCATATTTTAGAAGGTCTCCTTGGTTGAAGCAGAACTTTTTAGTCACTATCTCACATGTGACATCATAATTGCCTGCTTGTTTCTTTCTCAGACAAGTTTAGGAAGAACTCCATTTCCTTGCTTCTGGTGGAACAGCCTACTTTTAAAAACACATCTTTACTGAGAATGAAGGGGAAGCTTTGTATGCCTTCATTTTGCTGAAAGTCATGCACCCACTGTGTACTCTTTCTTGTGAATGATAGGACTGTGAAGCGTGACTCCTAATTCATTGGCAACATTTCTTCCTTTTTAAAGATTTTATTTATAGTCACATTGAAATATACACATATTTTTCACTCCTTAAGATGCACTTGACCATAAGATGCACATAGTTTTTAGAGCAGGAAAACAAGAAAAAAAATATTCTGAATCAAATGTTGTGCTAAACTATTTAATAAACTACTGGTATATCAAAATAATATTTCAACCATGTAAAGTAAGCACCAGTCAACAGTGGCATTAAGAACCATTATCACTGTCATTAACAAATAAAGATAGACTTTATCCCCTAGTAAGTGGGGCAGGCAATGGAAATATATGAGCTTCCAACATTGAGTCACTTAGATCTAAGGACTGTATGGTTCGGCTCTACACAATTATTTTAATAAAGCCAAAAGAAGTGGGACTTTCTTCCTTTTTGTTCATTGCAGAGAGCTCTGGGGGCTTTCATATGAGGGAGGAATGAGGGTGAAATCTGAAGCGAGCCACGTCCCTCCTCCATGCCACATTCGCTTCATAAGACGCATAGACATTTTCCCTTACTTTTTAGGAGAAAGAAAGTGCATCTTATGGTGCAAAAAATACGGTACATTTCCAACATTAATATCTTTCTTTTAATGAAAACATTCAACACCTTCTCTTCTTCCCCTTCTCTGGTTCCTTTAATTTCCCCACCGTTCCTGCATATTCTTATATATCCATTTAGATCACTTTCTCCCCTTATTCTTCCTTTATTATATATTATACTGTTGAATTTACCTTAATGCTGTGAGCGTTTTCACTTGTTTACATTTATTTCCCAAATACTCCACAAAGTTTTTCCACTCCTCTTTACATTTTACTTGTTAGACCTGCTAACTCTGCGTAGTCTATCATTTTTAATTGCGAATCCTCCTTTGGCAGCATTTCTTCCAAGAAGATCCCATCATGAGGCAAGATGAGGTTAGCTTCAATAGGCAGCCAACTTTAGGTAGCACTGAGGATGGTAGAATGGGAGACACAGATGTGACCCACTGAACACAATCCATTGGGCAATTCTCCTGTGTGAGTGGCAATGTTTGTGCACTGCTTGAATAATAATGTTAATGAGTAGTTCCCTTTTCATTTAAATAAGACACGTGCAAGAGAAGATAATGTCCCATCCTAATTAGCAGGAAGTTTTTTGCCTGAGGCCTCATTGTGTCTTAGGGGTGTGTGGTTTTTCATTTATGCTATTCGTGTTAGAAAAGGGATTGTTGCTATCTAGGCATTTGTTGGATTCTTTTAAATGCCAAGGAGAGCAACTATGCAGGAGGAAACTGACTGAAATCAGGTAACAGATTATTTTTGCAGACTACAAAGTCCCTCTGGTATATTTAAGGGCATGTTGCAGCATTAATGTTTACGCATAATGTTTTCCAAAGTAATTTATGCTGAACTGCCACTGACTTACTTAACATTTATAGGTCAACCACCTGCAGAAAGGGCATGTAGGTAGATTATTGTTGACTTTATGGTTATGGAAGCTAGCTAATCAGTGAGCATGCTGGGATATATCTTGTTATGCTTGAGTAGCTTTAACACCAGGCCTCTAAGATTTCTGTGGGCACAGGGTAACATGCCCATTTCTCATGACCAAAGCCCCTACTGAGAGAGGAACTGTCATTGGAAAGGGAAATTGCATTACGAAAGATAATAGTTATATAGAGTTCTTCATATTGGCCAAATCCATCATCTTAATCATCCCTTGGCAAACATACAGAATGTTGAACATAAGATGACCCAGTGGATGAGGTGGAAATGAACAAGAAGAATTACCATGCACTCACAAGTATTATACAGATTTCTTCTCTCCTGAGATTTTTTAGTTGAAAATTAATTTATATTATGAACATGAAACTTCTGTTCAAACCAATGTGTAAAAGGGTAGCATTTCTGAAATTTTCTCTGATTTGAGATCAGCGTTTGCTTGTGTGCCTGCAAACATGGTTTTGCCCTTCATTCTTTTCCAAATAAATAACACTTAATATTTATGTTGGGGTTAGCCAGCCTTAATAGCAGGCATGTCACACTCACAAGATAAATCCAAGCAATATGCTATTTGAGCCTGCACTATAGCAGTTTGTATCCAACATTTTATGACCCAGGACCCACCTTCAGGTACAAAATGTGCACCAGTTTTAATTTTTTTAAAAAAAGCAAATAAACATATATGCACTTCTCTATTTGTTTGTCTGTCTATCTTTCACATGGTATTTGTACACCGCAAATTTTAGAGATCTAGATGGGAGGGAGAACTTTAGAAATCTCTAACACAGAATAATTAGCATCATCTTCCTCTAATATTCCCAGAGGTGGTAAACCATAACAGTCAAACCCTTACAGAAAAAGCATAAATATGTAGTGTAAACATCCTCTTAGTTTTTCTTTCCACAGCCCTCTCCTATTTTTCTACTTAAGAACAACAACACATACATTTTGTGGTGCCTCTAGTCTGACCAATCTTAAATCAGGCTATACTCTATATATATGTTCTGACCTACCCGTTTGAAACTAGTTCACTGAAGTATTTGGGCAGTCTCTCTTACTTTTGCCTTGAGCTAGCAGGCAGGGAGCTGCAAAACACAAATGAGTGAATGATTTCATTTAATACATTCAAATCACCTCAGTCAACAAGTATTTTCTTGAACACAGTTTAAAAAGATATATATGATAAAAAGGAAGTGAGTCATCATTCAGCCCCCATTAGAGGATTTGTAGTGCCTCATTATCCTGCATTTGCATGGAGGAGTATGTAATCAAAAAGAGAAGGCATTGGACTGAGAAGGGAGGAACACTGAGCAGAGAAAAGTGATGGTTTAAAACAGCAGGAAAGGTCCTTCATACAGTGCATTTCACTCCTGGTACCATGTGTTTTCCTCAACGAAGTTCCAGTTTAAGTATCATAATTTTGAACAGGTATTTTATTAATAAGCAAAACACTCATATATGTGCAAAATCCATCAACTGAACTTAATCTTATCTCACTGAACAAGCTAACTGACAGGCTTGTTCTCAAGCATCTATTCGTCTTGAAGATAAAGTAAATTGCATCATCCTGGAGGGTGGGTGTGCAAAGGGGGCTGCAAAATAAAGGAGAAGAGGAGCCATATGAAAAGAGTGCTTGATAGTTTCAGTGTGTGGGAGGAGGAAAATGCTGTAGGTTACCATGGGGGTGGTTTCTGTGCAAGGAGGGGATTGCACAAAAAGCAGAGTTGAGGAGCCATGGACAATGGGGGTGAAGGTGCAAATGGAGCTACAGAACAGAAGAGAGAAGTGGCTTCAGCAATGCAGCTGTGAAGAGAGAAAAGGAGCTTCATAGTTGCATGGGGTGGGAAGGGAAAAGTCTAGGGCTTTAATGCAAGTGCGGGGGTGTTGGTGTTGGCAAACGGAGTGAGGAACCTACAAAGGCAACACCACTAATAGCCATGTAAGACCTTCTGCTACAGTCCAGGAGTACTCCATTTCCAACCTACCTAGGCTGTTTGTGGCAACTATTATACAGGTTGGCTACCCATGGTTTATAGAAGGCTTTTCTCAAGTAGTCAGCAGGGCTTATACACATTATCTCATTAATCCCTATGGCACTCACTAATTGTAGTATTGCTACTGCCATATTATAGATGTAAGACTGAGGCTTAGACATGATGATTTGCCAAAAGTCATCTACTGACTGCATGGCTAAAGTGGTATTTGAAGTGGAAACATCTCAGCTCCTATCCACTATGCTGACCCAGCGCTAATAGTCAGAAAACTTATTTTTCATTCTGTTACATTATTTGGGCTGATTTGGTTTCATGTCAAATACAGAGAAAGTGTGACAATCTTTGTGCTCTATTGGATTTTCCCCACCCCAAATACAGGCCAATTCTGGATTGTATATCTAGCCACTGTGTGCTGAGTACCATATTCTTAAAAGTATTTGTAAATGTTAAACAAACTTTCATTGTTCTCTAAAAGAGATGGTTTCCTTGAGAGATTTTCTTATAGGGTAACATTTTAGGCCCTTTATTTTTCAGTATAGATTTTTCTTCTTCTTTCCATAGAAGTTGTAATAAGAAAGTCTTTGATGAAAATTTTCCTTATCAGTCCCACATTCCATTGCTGATTAGTATCTCTTAAAAGGATTGCCTTGTCAACACAAATACTGGCGAAGAAATTGTTGAGTAGGAATGGAGTGGGCAATGTGTAGCTTTTCTTCGGAATGTCTTTGGGGGGGGTCATTACTAGTTCTGTACCTGATAGGTTTTGCTTGTAACAAAAATGTAATTTTGATGCTTTGTGCCTGGTAGATTTCCATTCCACATCCCAATACTAAGACCCCAAGACTTTAATGGAGGAGGGGCACATCATAGGTAGAAAGTGATACCTCATAGGTTGAGAACAGAGGATTGCTGTGCCTGTTGACACAAGTGCAACCTAAGAACCAGAGGGGAAGAGCTTGGGGCAAAAGACTGTTCAGTCAAGCAGAAAATAGCTTGCCCATGTTTCTCACCCCTCATGCTGAGATGTTCTGCCTTTTCCAAAGGGACCCCAAACTAAAACACTGGTGCCAAACTGGGGAATGTCAGCTACAGTAGACTGGCAAGACTATTGGAACCACCAGATATGGCCCATTGCTTTAATGGAAAAATCAACAAAATACACCCAAACCCTTTAGAACTCGAAAATGAAGGGCAACTTTTCTAAAGATTGGCACCTGTTTGTTTATTACATTAAAGTAAAGGAATTTGATTGATAGCCATCTTCTTATGGATTCCTAATTGTCTGAACTTGTAATGCTGTTTTTGGAATACTCCTCTCCCCTAGTATCCTTCCTTCCTCTTATTTTATTTTGTTGCTTTGATCTTTCTCTTTCTTCTTCTATATTGTTTTGATTGCGTTTTAGCCAGCGAAGACAATACTGAATTAAAAGGACCAAGGATCTACCTTAGTATAAGGCAATTTCCTCTCTACCAAGGTTAGGGATTGAGGTTTGGGCCAAAGATCTCAGATTATACAGAAGCATGTTGGAACAGAACATCCATGGAGATTATCCATTTGAAAATTTAATCACTGCATTAGTCTTGTGAGTGGTTGATGCAAAAAATTGGTTGTTTTGTTTCTCTAATAATCTGTGGGTCAGCAACTCTGCCTTCTATGAGCAGAGCTGCTGTTTGGACTTGTTCCCTTCCATTCCCTCCCAAAAAACAACAACAACCTGCCAACTGGTAATCATGTTTGTGTGGAGTGTTGTTGTTGGTGGTGCATCAGGCCCTTGGACTGAGTCTTGCTCAGGACTCCCTCAAACCCGACAGCTCTGGTTTTCATAAGCCAGGCTCCTGGGCATTGAGCTTATTGCATGATGGACACATGAAGAAAAGGCAGTCGTGGTAATGCCTGCAGTAGTAGCATTGTATGAAAATGGAAAATACATAAGCATCTCTGCCAAAGAGCTGCAACTGGAAGCAAACAAAGACAACCTGAAATTAAGCATTCTACTTTTAAAAAATGTTCAAATAGTTAAAGTATCCTGAAAGCTCAGGGCATGTTTAACAAGCATGTTGGTGGTGATAAATGACAAGTATGCTTAATTGCAAAAAGAAATTACAACAAGTCAAAATTAGAAAATGTAACATGAGAAAATGGGGTGGGTGGGTGTGGAGAAACAATCCGCTGATGATGTCTTGATCACTGTACATTCAATCAAAAGATATCTTTACTTATAACTTAGTCCAGAGGTTTTCAAACTTTTGGGGTCCATGGCTCCCTTGACCAGCTACATTCTGTGGCACCCCTGTGGGGCTCGGGAGCCCATTTATGTCACCCCTTGCCTGCAGAGCCAGCAGACTCTCACCCCTTTTCAAACACCCTTCCTTGGGGAGTATTCCCTCAGCCTCCTCTCTTCTCCCCTCTCCTTAGCAGTCCTCTAGGCAGTTGCAACTGCTGCCCCTGGTTTCTGAGCTGCCCCCGCCTCAAAGTGAGGTGCTTCCTCACATTGTCCCACAGGGACTTGGCCAGCCCCAGAGGCACCATTTTCCTGAGGAGCTTATAGCCAGGGCTGCTGCAACAAACAGCTTTGCAAGCCTTTGGGAGGCAGAGAAGGGATCGGGCATCAAAGGAGGGAAGGAAGGAAAAGGGACAGGGGCCAGTGTTGCCCGCGACACCCCTGACCATCATTCAAGGCACCCCAGGATGCCACGGCACGCTGGTTGAAAACCACTGACTTAGTCTGTTGCAGAGAAATATTGAACTAGGTGATCCTCAGGGTCCCTTCCAACTCTATGATTCTATGAAGTGTCTTTATCTTTATACATAATTCATTTTTAAAATTTGTATGCCACTTCCCCACAAAGTATAAACAGTAGAAACATAACTTTCAAAAAGACTGTATCCAATAGGAAAATAATTAAGCCTTACACTCACATTACACAGCAACCTTATTTTTCACACATACTTGTACACACTCCTTTTGTGTTATGTCCAAGGGAAAAAATGAGACACACACAGAGAGAGGTGTGTGTTAAAATAGTCCTTGGCTCATACTAATCTATATTTTTAAAATGTTATTTCTGAGGGAGTGATTTATTTACAATGACAGCTTGTTACTTATGGTTGCTGCTGCCAGCTTCTGAAGTAATCTGATAACGTCAAATTGTGAAGGGAAGCAATAGGCTTTGCCTTGACTGACTTGCTATAAATCATGTACATGGCTGGTATATGTGTGTATATGAGGATGCGCAGGCTGATACTGATAGAAATACAAATCAAACACAACATATGGCAACCCAGTATAAAATCAGAATTCTAGATTTCAACCTATTGGATTTATATTTCTGAATGAAATGAAAAGGCCATCCTTGGTTTTATATCAAAACTTCAGTTCTAGGGACAATCTATTAACTTGAAGACCAACATGTAGAAGAGGAAGTAAACAAAGAGCTGAATGCAGAACAACAAGACAAGTTTTGAACTTGGAGTGGGAAAGAACACCATAAGGATAATGGGCAAAGTTCCTCACCAACCGCCAAAAATTTCTGAACTTGCCAGAAGCATGTTCAGGGTCTCCAGTGTAATATCCTGTGAAGATACAGGGAACCAGGCAGAGGGCCTTCTCAGCAGTGGCGCCCTCCCTGTGAAACGTTCTCCCATCACATGTCAAGGAGATAAATTATACAATTTTTAGAAGACACCTGAAGGCAGCCCTGTATTGGGAAGTTTTTAATGCTTGATGTTTTATTATGTTTTTATGTGTGTTGAAAGCCGCCCAGAGTGGCTGGGGCAACCCAGCCAGATGGGCAGTGTAGAAATAATAAAATAACCACCACCAACAACCACCTCAGTTCTTGTTCCAACTATTGGAGGTATAGCACTTCTTTCTGTGATGTCTAAGATAGGCTGGATTTTTAGATGACTCCAAGAAAAATGGGACCCCCCCCCCCACAAGCAACTGGAAACAAAAGCAAAAAAACAATTGGGTAGGCAAGAAAAAATGTTTATTGATCCAACACAGTGGTTGGAAGTGGAACATCTGAATTTTGAATTACCTTCTCTATATTTTCATGTTGTTAATGGGGGATACAAAGATGCAACGTAGCCAACCAGATTTGTCTGTGCAGTTATATTACTGACTACAAGTAAAGGTAAAATAAGTCAATAGGTGAGCATTTTTTGCAAGGAGTGCTGAAAAACCATTTCAAAAGTAGGATTAGCTCTGCATATTTTTGTGAGTTAAGGCATTAAGGCATTTATTTATCAGCACAAATATGAATCCCTGAAATATAATTTTAAGCAAAAACAAATCCTAATTAAAGTATAAAACACTGTTGGCCTTTGCACAGCTAGTTAAGAGATGTGTGAAAACTCTTGCCATTTGCAGCTCTAGTGAAAGCAGCAGGCAAGACCATAAGCTTTTAATTTATATTGTCCTTTGGACATTTTTCCGAAACTATTTACCCATTACCTCTTAGGTCAGTGGCCTAATAATGCAACAAAGCACTTTTTGAAATTGCAGATAATTTTCAGTGCTCAGATCTCTGTGTAGTATTGATGGGGGAGGGAAGCTGATTAGGATCTTGGGAATTGTGCTTGATGGGAACAATCTGGAAGGAGTGAAAAATTATTAAACACACACAGCGGGAGTTGTAGGGTTTACCATTGGCGTGCAGTGCTATTAATTCTCATTGCATCATGCAGCAGCTTGATTGCACACTGTGAATGCTGTTTATTGGAGAAGGGGTACAATTTTGCTTCAGTTTGTTGTAATGTAATACTAAATGCTAATTAGACCTCTAAAAATAATTAGACCCTCTTGCTACACTTCGAAATAGAAGCAGCCAATTCAGCTGATAGAAACAAAGGCTTTTAAAGCTGAGGCAGACACACTTCTATAGCAGCAGTGCCAACCACATTAAGACTGGGGACTTCTTAAAACCATGTTAATTACAGGATTATAAACAAATGTATTCTGGTAAGGCATACTGTTGTGCAGTACTGAATAATAGCTAGTCATTGATTCTTGAAGAGCAGAGACATTAATGGTCAGTTGAATGTTCCAAGCGTCTTGAATCCACCTGTAGAGGGCTTGAATTGATTATTAGCCCAATAGCCCAGTCTAAGTCAAGTATGTGCAGCAAGGAAGCTGCAAGGATGGGAATTTTGATGAGATGTGGTTTTAAATATTGGGTTGCTTCACTGATGCTGCTTTGTAACTAGCACTTCCTGCCTCTGGGCTGGTTGCGGTTTCATTTCAGTCCAGTTTTACACTGGTCAAGAAACGATTGAAATGTATGTATCTTTAGCGCTCCTACTTCCCATAGAAAACTATTCCGAGTATTCCAGGCTTCTGAAATGTGTCGCATGCACCTGTAGAGTGCTTGGGATGATTTGCATCCAGTGGAAAAGCAATTCAGTGGCCATCCATCCTGCAGTCATCCTGGCAACTATTTCTGACCCCTGAGCAGCTTGGCAGAAGAGAGTCTGGCCTTTGGTGAGCATTCCTTCTATCAGGAAATGACAGGCAGTCCCTGAGGCTCCTACGTTAAGACACCCTTCCTGGGCCATAAAACCAGGGGTTTGCCCACCTTGGCATACACATGTGGTGTGCAACAGTGTCAAACCACCAAAAATAAAATTATTAAACTCCAGGAGTGGCCAAGGGTAGAGGAAGAGGAAATTAGAGAGATAGTTAAAAATTTCAAATCAGGGAAATCTCCTGGGCCAGACGGTCTACCAATAGAATTATTTAAGACCTATATCGATTGGTGGGCAGAACCCTTATCCCAACTGTTTACACTTATAGATAAATATGGGATCATACCTGAGATATGGCTAAGATCAATAATTATTCCAATCTTCAAAAATGGCGACCCAAAAGAACCAAGGAATTATAGACCGATAAGCCTTCTATCAGTGATAGGGAAAATCTACGCTAAGCACCTCTTATCTAAACTCCTTACCTGGATGAAAAATCTAAATTTACCAGGGAAAGAACAAATAGGTTTCTCCAAAGGTTGCTCCACACTAGACCACTGTCTTATACTTATGCATCTGGTTGAAAAATACAGATCCCAAAGGCAATCTAAGATATACGCTGCTTTTGTAGATTTTCGTGGTGCATTCGACTCAATTGACCGCCCAAAGTTGTGGAGGAAACTCGCAGAATTAAAAATTGATCAGCGCCTATTGATTCTAATGCAAAATCTACACTCCTCCAATACCTGTCAAGTCAAACTTAACATCAAAGGTCACCTTTCATCAGACATCCCAATCTCGAAAGGGGTAAAACAAGGGTGTATTCTTGCCCCCTTTCTATTTAATTTATTTTTATCAGACTTGCCAGATTACCTTCAAAAAATAGAATCACATGCCCCTAAACTTAATCAGAAACCAGTTCCTCTCTTACTATACGCAGACGATGCTGTCCTACTATCCTTAACGAGCTTGGGTCTGAAACGTCTTATATCTTCACTGATCCTCTATTGCGAATGTAACAAACTCTCTATAAACTATGAGAAGACAAAAATTTTGGTCTTCTCGAATGGTTGGAAATTAGAGAAATGGAAAATAAGAGGGCAAGAAATCCAACAAGTGAAAATCTATAGGTATCTGGGAATCTTATTCCAGAGCAATTTAGGGTGGGCAACCCATCGCACAAATGCCATAAAACAGGCAAAGTGCATCTCATCAGCAGTTGCCCGTTTTCATTATCAGAAAGGTAATCAATTTATTCCTGCGGCAAATCAGATATTTCAAACAAAAGTGCAATCCCAGATATTCTATGGAATCCCGCTATGGGTCCAAGCATATAACAATGATTTAAAAAAGATTCACTCTAGCTTTCTGAGACGTATTCTTGGACTCCCAGATATGATCAAATATGAAACAATGTGTGCAGAAATAGGCATACACACAATGGAATATTGGGCATGGTCCACCTCAATAAAGTATTGGTTACGCTGCCACTTTCGCTGCCCTCCATCAAGTCTGCTCGCTGATTTGCTCAAAGACTCCTATAAATCAAGATGGTATCAGCACCTCGAAAAAAAGATTGAATCTTTAGGCATCGAGCTGGAGCCCCTGTACAATTCTAGTGAGCAATATATCTCCCATAATATCCTAACTAGACTAAAGGATGTCGAGAGACAAAATATTATGGCAGCTGTAAACAAAATTTGCTCCCCCATATTCTATGAATTAAATATCTTAGATAGCAGAGCCAATTACGTCACTAAACTAATAATCCCAGCCCAACGTAGGGCTTTTATGCTGGCCCGTTTGAATGTTTTTCCCTCAGCATTTGTCAGGGGAAGATATCAAAACATTCCTAGAAACAAGAGACTCTGCAGATGCTCTATGAATGTCCCGGACACTGTAGAGCATATTCTCCTTCATTGCCCATTGTACAGTACGCTCCGTCAACGCGTGCTGTCCCCTCTTTTGGGTGGTCTGGAACCGCAGCAAGGTGAATGTGTGGGTTTCTACCTATCCGACGTTGACCAAAGGGTAACGGCGGGGGTAGCCGAGTTTTTGGTAGCAGTCCTCCAAGGAGCAGGATAACAAGGAAAACCACTGACTCTATATGTATATATATATATGCATTTAGCAAACTGCTGCTTTTTTATATATATTTCAAGGCTTTTATATGTTATTTTCTCTTTTAAGGTTTTATTTCCATAATGCCTAATAAAGGTTTGATAAAGTAAGTGCAACAGTGTTAGAAGAGCATGTCTCGTGCAGCACAGTGGAACAGAACTTACATGTTGTGGTGAAATCTGTGCACTGACAGAGAGGATATGAGGCAGGATCATAGCTTTGTTCAAGATCCTTTAAACTGGAGAATTAGTGGCAGAACTGTGTGGGAAAACTCTAATATTTGGAGCTTTGCTGCCAGTCTGAGTAGATGATAATGAACTAGTCAGTGGTCTTAGGGCAGCTTCATAGGTACCATCTTTCACATACCATTAGGATTGCAAGTCACTGATTTGAAGCAGGCTGGGCAGGTAGCATATCTTAACATAATACACATACAGTCTATTAAATAAAGTTCAGCTTAGGAGAATGCTTGCCTAAGCAGGTATGTCTTCAGGAGCTGCCAGTAGGGTCTGTTGTATTTCAGCTGGGGGATCTGGGTCAAAGCTCTGAAAGGTTTCATAGTGCAAAGCATTTTACTAAAAATTGTACAATCAGGTTTCAGTGTAACATTATCTTTTTTAGAAAACCCAAAGTCGAAAGAACCTTACTCTAGCTATTTATTTCCAGCTATGCTAGCCATTCACTCCCCACTTCTTATTCAGTTTATTATAAACCCAATTTCTACCCCATTGTGATCCCAAATACCGTATTTTTCCATGTATAAGACTAGTTTTTTTAACCAAAGAATTAGGTTTGAAATTGGGGTTCGTCTTATACATGGGTAGTGCTGAGGGGTGTTTTCTTAATTTGGAGTCCCCAAAAATAGGGGACATCTTATACATGGGGGCGTCTTATACATGGAAAAATACGGTACATCCCCTCCCCATAACTCTGCCTGTAACCCTGTAGTGCTCCCTGCTACCTTATTTCTACTTGGCTTAGGGTTCGTCCACACTTCCACTTATTCCATGCTTTCTAGGCACAGGTCTGAGCAATTTTGCCTTTACTCCTTCACACCCCCGCCCCCGAAAACCTGTTCCATGGAAGGGGGGGGAAATCAGAACAAGGGTGGTAAACCAGATTGCCATTTGCTCTGATTCAGTACTATACTTTAAATGGCCCATTAGCAGCAGCAATACCAGCGTCAGCAACAAGAAGGCCTTTCTTTCTTTCTTTCTTTCTTTCTTTCTTTCTTTCTTTCTTTCTTTCTTTCTTTCTTTCTTCCCTCCCTCCTATTGCCTGTTTGAATGGTGTTGCAGCAGGGGGCAAAGGATCAAGTTCCTTTCCGGAAAAGCACAAAGAAGCTTGCACACCCCTAGATATGATGTGCCCATATTTTTGAGGCATCCATGCAAAATGTTCAGCTTTTTTCACATAAGCAGCAGCCCTGGGAACACTGCATCCCCCCCTGCAGCCCAGCCCTGTTGCCCAGCAGGGTGCTAATCGGTACAGTGGGCACCTTGGAAAGGAAGAGGGAGTTGAGGGGAACCCTTTTGACTCTCTGCTGTTGTTCCTCACACTGCTGTGCAGCACTGCTGCACATACCACCTGGGTAAAGGTAAGGCAGAAGGAATTGGCTTTTTGTTTAAGGAGAAATCAGATTACTCACAAAACGGGCAGATTTTGAAGATGCTGGCCCATCCTTAGCGGTCACTGGAAAACAATAATTTATCATTTATTCCAGTTTGTGTGTGCGCGTACACACTCCTCAAGTTTTTTAAAGCCAATATAGAATAAAGTGTTGCAATTGTCTACTAAGTATCATGGTATTTTATAGCAAAGTAGTCTATATGTCAAGAATACTTAGCTTCACAACATAGGAGCCAGCTCCTAGGGGCCAAGGTCCCTTTGCTCCCCCCCCCAAGAAAATATTTCAGGGGGCTGCCCCCCAAAGTTGATGGGCATTGTCCTTCAAATGGGGTATATGTGTATATGACGTCATATGATCAATTATGCAGGGCAGGGCTTACCAGGGACCCCCCCCCCAACATTTTATTCAAGTTGGCAGCCCCTGCCACACAGCAAATGGTTGGCACAAGAATCATATTGTTCATTCATCCTGGACAGTTTCCCAAGTCCTTAAAGACAATCTAACTTGGGCAAACCTAGAAATGTTAGCAATCATCAAGTTTTGAAAGCAAACTTACATCTTGTGCTGCACAGGAGCATGTATGCCAAAACTGGAATGATATGCAGATTCATGTCTTGCAGTGTAAAGATAGGCCAGTGGTTTGAATGAAGGCAGCTTAATGTCGCATAAACACACACAGGTGGGGAGACCCACAAAAACACACACTGTTGTAATATCACACTTGTCTGAATGGCCTATTGCCCTCTTAAGGTATATTTCAGAACCCCAGAATGTAAATACTGTAATAAACAATTACATTTTTCTCTGCACACTGAGAGGATACATTTGACTTGTGCTCTGATAAGGTGTTTGAACTTCTTATTCTCCTCTAAACACTGCATTTCCTTTGTGTTCTGGGGATGGGAGTGTTTGAGAGGCAACAAGAGGTCAATCCAATATGGCTGGCATGTTATATATATCTAGTTTTAGTGCATCATATGTACCAGAAAGCAACTGCTTTGACAAACTGCTGCTGTGTGACCCTGGTAGTCTTGGGTCAGAATGAGAGAAATTGGTGTTGTACTAAGATGTATGTTAATACATATATTATTTATATAGGCATTAGTGAACACTGTGGTTGTCCCAGCACAAACCAAAGCCTTGGTTTGTGTCCTTGGGGCGTTTAGGAGCTCAGTTTATCATATGTTGTGCCCCCCCTTTTTCTTTTTTTGCTTATGAATAATTAAAAACTTAAATTACTTGCCATGTACAAAATTCATATGCCGGGGAAAATAGCTACATGAAAATTAATTTTCTGTTCTGTGAGACTGACGGGAAATCAATTAATCTTGATGTATTATTTTATGCAGAACAGGGTGCAGGAACCAGCCGAGAGAATGGCTACAGCTGTTCTTGTTGGTTGGGCCATATATTATAGTTGGCGGGTTTGACAGCTTCTGAAGGAAATGGCTGAAGGGTATCAGGCAGGTGAATCAACTGTAAAAATTTATTGGAGAATACAAACTGTTTCTAAGGGACTGATATAAAACTCACACTTGAGAACTGAAGTATTGAATGTTTGTGTGACTGGAGCAGCTTGTTGTCAATATTTATAGCTTTTCTCTTTGTTACATGTCCTATTTGTTTGATTAACTATTCGGATGTTCGTGTCTTGTTGATAATTTATGTATTGTGCCTTCTGTAGCGTTTTTTTGATACATAAAGATTTACCACTACACAAATAAAGCAGTTTTCATAGAGTGCAATATGCTAAACAAAGTGGCAGTGGTGTTTATGGCACATTTTTGAGTTTTATAACTCACTAGGTAGATCGGTGACTTTTGTTTACCGTTACTGTTCTTATGTTGAAACACATCTTGGCATACTAAAGGCAGGGAGGTAAGTGAGCCTCCTTTTTTAAAAAAAACACAAACACAAACTAGTGCAGATAATGATCAATATATGCGTATATATAATTTATGTTGAATTGCTTAATAGATTCTGTTGGGTTTTTTTGAAAGAAAGAAAAAACCTGCATGCAGTTCCATACATAATGCATATATTATTTCTAAATAAAATAGAATAAATCCATAGTTTTCAAACACTGGCTTACAGATCTTTGTATTCTCCAAGGTTTAAATGCTGATGCTCTACATAAATGATACAAGTGAAATAATTATAATATCTCAGGAATGCGAGTCTGAGTAGCTTAGGAATGTGCATTTAGACGAAAGCTAATGTGTCACACGAACACTATATATTTAAAGCACACTTATACCAATTAATACCAATAGAGGGATGCGGGTGGCGCTGTGGTCTACACCACTGAGCCTCTTGGGCTTGCTGATTAGAAGGTCGGCGGTTTGAATCCCCGCAATGGGGTGAGCTCCCGTTGCTGAGTCCCAGCTCCTGCCAACCTAGCAGTTCGAAAGCATGCCAAAAAGTGCAAGTAGATAAATGGCGGGAAGGTAAATGGCATTTCCATGCGCTGCTCTGGTTTCGGTGTTCCATTGTACCAGAAGCAGCTTAGTCATGCTGGCCACATGACCCAGAAAAACTGTCTGCGGACAAACACCGGCTCCCTTGGCCTGAAAGTGAAATGAGCGCCACAACCCCGGAGTCGTCCGCGAATGGACTTAACTGTCAGGGGTCCTTTACCTTTATACCAATTTAACAGTCATGGCTTTCCCCTAAAAAATCATGAGTTACATTCCCAGTGTCCTTAACAAATATAGTTCCTAGGAGCCCCATCATGTGATTGATTATGTGGGGCAGGTCTTACTCCCCCCCCCAATATTTTATTCAAGTTGGCACCCCTGCATTGTAGGTAGGAAAGGTTGGAGAGGAATATGTTGATCTGTTAGAGGCCAGTAGAACTGCAGCGAATGGCAGGAGGTTATGACTATGCACCAGAATCAAATCATGCCACTTGGACAGCCTCATGAAAGTCCTTCCCTTTAAGCCTGAAAATGAACATGCTTTCATACTAGCTTGGCATCTCCTAGTTTGAAGGCGGACCATGGCAAACATGAAAATCTAGTCCACAGCAAAAGGTATTTCCAAAAAAGTATATTTCAAGCTTAAAGCACCTGGCTAATAATTTCAAGTATTTGTTGAATGCTTGGCTTTTATTGAAATATTCTGCACAATCTGTATTTTTAATACCTTTAAAATACAATATATAGAAAGCTAAGAAAAATAAAACCCATGAGTTTTTGCAGAAAAGTGCTTCTGTGTATTTTGTTTCCTATAATTTAGCACACAAAGCTCTTTGTGATGCAGATATTTTAGAGAAAATGGTAAGAGTGCAATTATCCTCTGTTTTGTATCATGGAATCGATATGACGATTGTTATAAGCTTGGAAACTTGCATTGTGCAATGCAGTGGAGCTTCACCTCCCTTTCCTCCCCCTTATAGCCTTCCTCCCAATGTGCCCCAAAAATCTGCTCTGGAAGATTTCCTAAGCACCTGAAGCAGATATTATTGTGGGTGGGAAGAGGAGCGAAAGGTGAAGTTCCATTGCACAAATACGAATCTGTTCCATTTATGGATCAACAATAATAAATAATAATAATAAATTTTATTTATATCCCGCCCTCCCCAGCCAAAGCTGGGCTCAGGGCGGATAACAACAATCAAAATAATCCAACATTCTAAAAACATTCATTATAAAATTAATTAAAATCAAATTAAAATCAAATTGATGGCAACCATTAAGCAAAATTCTGTGTCAATTGCCAGAGGAGGGGGTCAGGCTGCGCCCTGACCAAAGGCCTGGTGGAACAGCTCTGTCTTGCAGGCCCTGCGGAAAGATGTCAGGTCCCGCAGGGCCCTAGTCTCTTGTGACAGAGCGTTCCACCAGATTGGAGCCGCGGCCGAGAAAGCCCTGGCTCTGGTTGAGGCCAGCCTAACCTCTCTGTGGCCTGGGATCTTCAGGATGTTATTATTTGCAGACCGTAAATTTCTCTGTGGGACATACCAGGAGAGGCGGTCCCGTAGGTACGAGGGTCCTAGGCCGTATAGGGCTTTAAAGGTTAAAACCAGCACCTTAAACCTGATCCTGTACTCCACCGGGAGCCAGTGCAGCTGGTATAGTACCGGATGAATATGATCTCGCAGCGAAGACCCTATAAGGAGTCTCGCCGCGGCATTCTGCACCCGCTGGAGTTTCTGGGTCAGTCTCAAGGGCAGCCCCATGTAGAGCGAGTTACAATAATCCAGTCTGGAGGTGACCGTCGCGTGGATCACAGTGGCTAGGTCAGGGCGAGAGAGATAAGGATCCAACAATGTTGGATCAGTGTTATAAACTGAGATGTGAATGCTGGGAGCTAAATGGCATCTTAAACTTAGATTATGGGCGCTGCAACAGAGTGTCTAGGCACACTTTTTTATAACAAGAATACAAAGCTGAAAACGAATGGACTGCAGCTAAAATCTTATGTTCATTTTTCACATGGTCTAGTCCTCATCTGAAGACTGCAAAAAAAACAAAGCCATACTTCCCTTGCCCACTCCTGATATTCTTAAGAGGGTTCATTCTCCAGTCTTCAGAGAGTGGCTGGAAGTGGGGAGGCAGAAAAAGGTCCTCCTTTCCTTCCAGCAGTGGGAGTTTTAACCTGAAATCTTTGGCACAGTACTTCACCCAGAGCTCAGAAACTGCTCACATTAATGAAATTCCCCTGTCGCAAAATGCGCCTGGAACAATGGGAGTTCCGAACACTTTGTTGGATACAATCATAAGTGTTCTTCCTCTGTAAGAAAACCCATAAACAAACCCAAAGTTAAAACAAAATCTATTAATAAAAGCTGGCCAATGCAGCCTTCCAAAAAATAAGTGTTGACTGGTCCAACATTCACAGATGTTAAGCATTTTGTGATGTTATTTGGAGCTGTTTGAACCACATTAAAGTACAGTCACTAGAGGGCTGAAACAGTTGGGCAGTATCATAAAGCATATACCAGGAATTTTGAGAAATTAGGTGGTGGTGGTGTGGGTGTGTCAGTTAGGAGAATTCCACATTTTTTCATATGTTTTGTGCGCACAACTACATAAATTGTTTAGGCACTATAATGTAAAATGTGCCAGATACACAAGCTTGTAATTGCTACATGAGTTTGGCAGGTATATGCAATTTAAGAATATGTCAAATATGACAAATTATTGTTGAACTAAACTACAACCTTAATAAGATCACATCTGTTCATTCTATGCAGTGAACCGGATGCTGATTTAAAGTGTGTACTTACTGGTATTGCGTTGTTGTTTTAAATATTTAGCAGGCTCTTAGCTTCAAGTAAAAGAAATGTGCTTGAGTACAAAACCTGCTTTGCAGTTATATATTTGCCTTTTGTAGTTCTTATTCATTCTATTGGATGTTATGAGCATCATGTTATTTTTTTCTAATGTGCATATATGCAGATTTCATACAGGTATGGTAAGCATGCTAAACAACAATTATCAATGGAAAATCTTCATAAAATTTTGTGATAATTACACAGCATACCTAGAGAATGGTAGATGCCAAAATGAAAGAATCACACACACTGTTCAAATGCATACCTGAGCAACAATTAACTCATTACATGTCAGAAAACATAGGCTACTGAGTGCACACTCAGTAGGAAGCTGCAGAAAATTCTGGCTCTCGGGTATACTTGTATTTTTCTAAAAAGGTGTGTCTCATTCACACATTATATTCATATTTGTAACACTTAAAGCTGTAATTTGAGAAATACAGAATGGTCCTTTGTAGGGATGGTATGGTTTAAGAACATCTGGAGGTAAGGTAAAGGTGAATGACCCCTGGACGGTTAAGTGCAGTCAAAGGCGACTATGGGGTGCGGTGCTCATCTCGCTTCAGGCCAAGGGAGCCAGTGTTTGTCCACAGACAGCTTTCCAGGTCATCTGGCCACATGACTAAACTGCTTCTGGTGCAACGGAATACTGTGACGAAAGCCAGAGCACATGGAAACACCATTTACCTTCCCGCAGAAGCAGTACCTATTTATCTATGTGCACTGGTATGCTTTCAAACTGCTAGGTTGGCAGAAGCTGGGACAGAGCAACGGGAGCTCACCCCGTTTCGCAGATTCGAATTGCCAACCTTTTGATCAGCAAGCCCAAGAGGCTCAGTGGTTTAGACCACAGTGCCACCTGCGTCTCTCTACATCTGGAGGACCACAGATTAGCCATCCCTGCTTTAAGGTGTGAAGGTAGACTTCCTATGAGCAGCTGGATAAGGAAGGCCCAAATTCCCCAAGCTTGCCTTTGTAATAGGCTGCTCTGAGGGTAATTATTGACTGTATGACCTACTTTTTGTGGTTCCTATTCTTGACAGAATGCAACCAAACCAAGGAGCATTACAGTTCTATGTAGTTGGTTGACTGATGATGTCACTGAGAGCAACACATATAAATAAGTGAAAAACTGGAAGTCTTTTTATAGCTCCACTTAGCAAGTCTTTCCCCTTAAAGAACATTGCCAATTTCTGTGTGTGTGTGTGTGTAGCACATGGTTCCATTAACAATATTAATGTTATTAAAAACACAGAAAGAGCCTTGCTTCATCAGGTCAAAGGCCCATTTAGTCCAGCATCTTATTCTCATAGTAGTAACTAGAAGCCCATGGGAAGCCTGGAAGCAGGACCTGAGTGCACCAACAAATGCCCTGCTAGTGATTCCCAGCAACTGGTTTTCAGAAGCATTAATGCCCCCGACAATGGAGATAGAATCTGTCCATCATGAATAATAGCCATTGGTAGCCTTATCCTCCATGGATTTGTCTAAGCCTCTTTTAAAGCCACCCAAATTGGTGGCTATCACTGTTTGGTGTGGAAGTGACTTGCAAAATTTAATTATGCGTTGAGTGAAGAAGTACTTCATTTTATCTCTCCTGAATCTTCCAAGATTCAGCTTTATTGGATTCCTCAAGTTCCTCAACTTCTTCCTATCTACTTTCTCCACATCTCTACCATGTTCCTCCTTACTTGCCTTAAAGAAGTCTCACATCTTGTAACTTTTTCTCAAAGGAAAGTTGCTTCAACCTCGTGATCATTATGGTTGCCCTGTTCTGAATGTTTTTAAGCTTGGTAATGTCCCTTTTGAGGTTAGGTGATCAGAAAGATGCACGGTAAATGTTACCTAATTTGGGGTGCCTCCGTTGTGTAAGCACTGCGTACAATCTACTACCAAGCTAATTGAACTTCAGCCCATTGAAATCCACAATTTAAGCACACCTACCTCGGTTGGTTGGATGGAAGGGAAGGGAACGTGGACATTCTTTTAAATCCACCACCCCAGCCTAAGACAGAGTATGCATTTCTCAGGGGCCTTGTATCTTGTAAGTATATGCCCTTCCTACTTTATTATGCAATTTAATTTTTCATGTCTTTCATTTATTAGCAGTAAAATGGTCTCTGGAAAAAAATAATTAGATTAAGAGACTAAAATAAGTGCAAAGTGTAAAAATGACAGTAAAATAAAATAGACTCCCTATTTGCTAAAGTAAAATACAATCAGATATTTAATTATGGTGATATTCACATAAATGGTCCTTTTTTCTTACAGTAGCGTGGCTACAATTTTGAATATTGTCTACACAGTAATGCTCTTCTATAACAGCTTTCAAGTTGCGAATATTGTTTATTAGTACCAGAAATAGTAGTGAGATAATTTCTTTGCTCCTTATTTTTGTGATCTTTGCATGGCATAGATGGACAATTTTCATTGCTATTGGCAGTTAGATACACTATAAATTTCCTGCTGTTTTCATACCCTGGAACTGTTGAGTTCAAATGTGAAAAACCTGAAATGAATTTAGCAATCTGAAAAATCAAAGCTATGATTTGATCATCTCTTCCTCTTCCTGTTTATATATATTTTTGTCACCCTTCTAAATGTATATATGTCACTGTTAGGATTCTTAAAATACCCATAATTAATACTGAAATCCTTAGATATGTGAACAACTTGTTGAATCTTACCTATTTTTGATTAAGAGGTTTTAATTCCTGTCATAGTTCTACACCAGACCAAACTTATGTAACTTTACAAAAGAGTATCTGTTTGCTGATGGCGCAAGCAGCTATTAGCCATATGCTGGAACTATTATTGGTTTATTTCTTAGTGGCCTCTTGGGTTAATAAAAGCTTGAAGAACTGTGCTGCAATATTTTGAGTCATTCAGCATATTTATGAATTTCTGTATAGACTTAATTTAAGTCAAGCCTAGCCAAGAGCATATAAAATGTAGTGTTAGTTCCTTTACATTGGCCAAAATTGAGCAATTTGTAACGAATGGAGGCTTAAGTGCTGAATTATGCTGAAATTTCGCACTGAAATTACATGTGTTTTCCTTTCCAAGTTCTGTGTAGAAATTTTATTCTTATTTTTAATTTATTGAATTTATATATACTGCCCTATATCCAGAGGTCTCAGGGCAGTTCACAGAATAAAATCAATATATAAAAGCACAGAATATATAATCAAAATAAAAACAACAACCCAATAACCCCCTCCTAATATCTCACCACAGCTATTAAATATTGTTTTCAGATAAAGTTTGTATGAGAACAAGATATGTAGTCTGACTACAGTGGAAACCATTTCTCTTTTAGTATTTCATATACGTATGTTTGTTATGGTTGTCAGTCAATGCCAGGCAGGTAGACATCTCCCACTCTCCTCCCCTCTGTAGCCTCCCTCCCTCCCTCCCTCGCATTGCCAAAAAGTACTCCAGAGAGCTGCAGAACCTTCTAGAGCAGTGTGTGTGTGTGTGTGTGTGTGTGTGTGTGTGTGTGTAGGAGAAGTCATCCCATTACATAAGCAATCTGGTTGACATTGGATGTCACCTTATGTATTTTCACCTATTCAGGGTTGCTGTTTTTTTTGCTGAGTAATAATAGTATCAGCAAATAATGTTGTATCAGCCAGTAGAGCATGAGACTCTTAATCTCAGGGTCGTGGCCTTGAGCAGTTGGGTGGACTAGATGACCCTCATGGTCCCTTCCAACTCTACAATTCTACGATTCTAAGTGCTTGAATGAAAATGTTAGTGTAGCATAGATGGAGATCTAGCACTTTACAATACCCTCATATTTTGTTCTCTGTTTTCAAACATTTTAAATGAAGATTAGTTTCTTAAATTCACTCCAACACTACATGCCATCAAATCTCATCTCCAGTCACTTAGATCTCTAATTAACTTATACTCTATAGGCCCATTTCTTCAGCTTACATTTCTTTCAAGTCCCTCTAATGTGCTGAGTTACACTGGAAAAAAACAATAAGATTTAGGGGAAGAATTAATTTAAGAAAGTCAGGAACAGATAAGGGAAAATGAGAAAAAGCAGCTTAGTATTTTGTCTTGTAAATGGCCTTGCTCCGTTAGACCAAAGAATCCATTTATTCAAGAAGGGGAGGGGTTGTTAATGAAATAGATGATGAACACAGCTATTACAGTAATGAATTTTAGCACTCACTTTATGCGATATTTTATTTATGAGCGGCTTGATTATTCAGATAAAGACAAGAAGTTTATGGCAGTAGATTATGTCTTGTTTTCATAAACATATTCAGTAGTTTAATAAACATTATTTATTTTTCACTTTAAAAATGGACAAAATTTATGAGAGATTATCTTAGGGTTAATGAAGTCTAACATTAAGGAAATATTGCCCTATAATACTGGAGCCTTCAGTGCTAGAGATGTAATTGCTTGATGTTTTTCCCCCTTTTTCCTAAGGGCTATTTTTTATATATTACACGTTTTGTGCCATTAATCCTATTTTTACAAGTTCCTCTTAGGCCAATTCAGTGAAAATTACATGTGGAAGTTTACAGTTCTGTCATTTTGTTTTACTAAAAGGTTTAATAAATACTTAACTATTATTTCATTCAATTGTTATGCGTTTTGTAAGATGATGAAGGCTGCTCATGAAATAATAGTTATAATATAATGGTGATGATGGCAGCATTGCTATTGATTTTGCAGAAGAACGCTCTAAGTCCATCAGCATTAAGCTGAGATTTTTAAGCTAGCTGATTATGCAGACCAAAGTACATTTGAGCAAATAAAATCACAAGTAGGGAGATTGGTGTTTGCTGGTGAGAGTTGGATGTGATAATTAGCAGCATCGTAGTTATCTAATTGACATCCTGAAATTGTAAGATTGAAAGCTACCGCGCAGAGAGTGCAGCACCCTACAGATGCATTTTATTGTGTCAGATAAAAGGGAGAAGCAAAAGAAATGAGGAAAACAGGCAGTGCAACAGATTTAATTTGCAGGGGAAAATTTGTTCTAATGTATAATGCAATCTTTTACACAGAAGTGCAGTGCTTTCAGATAGTGCTGATAGAGTATCAGTGTGGAGAAAAGACAGCCGACACATACAACATCCTCTCCATTGATCAGTGCTGCAAAACCATTTTGCTCTGTAGCAAAATCATAATGAACAATATAAGATCACAGTGCAAATAATGAAGGGCCCAAGAGTAACACACACATCCCTTGTTTTTAAGATCATTGGTAATTCATTCAGTGAACGTGTGTCCTTTTAAAATGCTTTAAAAATAATTTAGTGCATTTTAAAGGTAAACGACACCTTGTTCCGTAGCACTATAATTTGCCAGTATTAGAGGCTTTACCTTGTTCATGTGAGGCATGTTGGGGGAGTGCACAAAAGGATTGTGGGAAGTTGGGAAGGAACTGGCAGGTAGGTTTGCATTTTCCAGCTTAATTCACTTGATGAAAAGCTGCTGCTTGTGATGTGTCATATATCAAAGGTAGGGCATCAGTAATCTTTGCTCAAGGGCACGGGTAACAGACAGATAGACATGTGAATGAGATGGGGAAAAAGCGACTCATCCTTTTCTGCTAACACCACAGCGGAGATAAAGGAAGATTTATGAGTCATTTTGGACCACATACCAGCAAGCAGCACACAGTATTTTTCACATGTTCCCAAAATTGGTGGTGGAAGGCAATCAGGTTGTCACAATGTCCATCAGGTGCTTTTACAGAGAAATTGGGTCCTTTGGGCTTTGGGCTGCACACTCAGCTTTCTCTCTCCCCCCCCCCCACATCTGCTGCAGAGAATGTGTGTGTTTTATGAATGCTGTATATTTAATCTGAAAAACAAACTAAGCAGTCCTGCGTTCTAGTAGGCTCTAGATGCTAAGCAGGGGGGGCAGTCCAGTTACAAAGAGGTGGGTCCAAAGAACCACAAGCGCAAAGAGAATAGTTGCTACGGCTCTTCTATAAACATGTGTGTTAAGTTGTGGTGGTAGATTTCACACAGTGCTGTGCCAAGTAGGTTCTATATCAGCAATCCTGCTTGTGTAAAGTGAATTTAGTTTTGTTCTTGCAATCCACCTTACAAGCGCAATATGTAAAGGCAGGCAAAAGATACCTTTCATATGCAAAAGGCACCTTTCAACCCAGCTTAGTCATGAAGCATAAAATATTGTTGTTGGCATCTGTCTCAGAAGACAATAGAAGAGAGCCACCTTCAGGGGTAAAGTAAAATGGTTGGGGAGTTGCAGCGCCTGCTGTGGCTGTAGAGACTGATATGGCAAAGACATGCTTTATGGCAGGTGAGGCAGATGATGGCGTCTGGTTTTGCTGCTACAGGTGCACCATGGCGTTTCTTCTGTCTGCATCCCTCCCAGCGGTCATTCCTCCTGAGGTTACTGCCTTGGATACACAACCTGTCTGTCTCCAAACACTGTGATTGCAAGGGATGTCCATACAGTGGGGTTAATGTTGCCAGCCTTCATGTCATGTTTGCAGACATCGTTGTAGCTCAGAGTTGGTCCGCCAACGGGCCTGGTGCCTGAAGCCAGCTCCCTGTAGAGCACGTTCTTTGAGATCAGATCCTGCCATCTTCCAATCTGTGTACATGACCAAGCATAAAACACCTGCACTTTATTTGTTTGTTTCTTTGTTTAAACATTTTGGCTTCTTTTAATTATTTTAAAAAACTGATTTGCAAGAGTTCAGACTTCAGTTGCTAGAATGCTTGCTAATAATTAAAAAGGCAAAATGTTCTACACTGAATAGGTTCTCCTTGGTATACAGCATATTCCCAAACATGAAATCAGATAAATGTTTAATGTTGTTATTTTTAAATTTAAAGCAAATATTTTTTTAAAAAAAGATCCCTAACTATAAATAAGTCAAATTAGGTTTATTCCAAATTATAGTAATTTATGGACCAGCCTTTGCCTAGCATCTGTGCAGTTGTAGGCCAGGCAATGCACACACCTCCCTGATAGGAGATTGTCCTCAATCACAGATTACTCACAAACAGGAGGGCATTCCATTCTTCTTGCCCCCACCTATGATCCTCAAAAGAGAAGGGAGACCCAGGATGGTACTTATGTAGAGAGGCTGTCAGGGATAATGAAATATATGGTGGCTGTATTTGGACTGGATTATTCATTGACTGGTAGGGTCATATAAAAATAGCCAGCATTATTGCTGCATGAATGGGCTATCAGCAGAAGGTACAAGCCTGGGGAATGTTCTTCTACACAAGCACTATTGAATTGAATGGGGATTGTACAGAAGCATCTCCCATTCATTGTTGTTCTACAGCATATTTCAAAAGGATGTTGCACCAAAAATATTTTCCGTTAGTTATGTTGCAGTTTTGTTTGCTAGTGAAGGATTGTGACAGAGCTTTCACCTTTGTAGCCACTAATGAAGAGATTTCTCATGAGATCACAGATAGAATTTCATCTTATGGTAGAGTAGATACACTGAACGTTTCTCTGCCTCCCCGACCTTTTCACCATCCCCATGAACAGAGGAGGGGGGGCGGGTGGAATCCGCAGCTTAGTATTTTCCTCTTCTGTGAAACCCCCAGTTCTTCCCAAGGACTCCTGTATCTTTGGGAGCAAACTGAGAGTTGGAAATGTAACAGGTGTAGATGAACCTAGCAGAGGACTGCACATTCCAAATATAGCTGTCAACATTTCTCTTTTTTAAAGAGAAATTCCCTTATTCCGAATAGGATTCCTCACAAGAAAAGGGGAAAGTTGACAGCTATGTATAGAGGGGGCCCATGTAAGTTGTTTTAAATGGTTTTAATGTTGCATTTCAAATTGTTGTAACCTGACCTGTGACCTCAGGATAAAGGGCAGGCAATAAATTAACATAATCATCTCCAGAGTTCAAGGCCATATTCCAGCCAGGCAAAAACACTAAAGGTGGGTGCATATGAGGGCTTGTGAAGAATGTGACCTAAGATGGTATGTGGTCTGGGGGAGCCCTGGGGTGTGGGTCCCCTGACTTAACTCAAGCTTGGGTGACATGTTTTTGAAGTTCAGCAAAAAATGCAATTTTGTAGCATTATTTTGTGAATTTTTATGGGTCATATTTGCTTTTTGACAAGGGGCAGTAACCCCTTCCAGAGCATGCATGAGTGGTTCCCACTTTGGCTGTTACCCTGGAAATGGGAAAGGGTTATGCCCCTCTGCAGCCAAAGCTTTGTCACCATCTTCCCATTAATATTAAAAGCTGACTATACATAAAAAAGCGATTCATGGTACTCCTATTTAATGATATTCCCCACAAGGCAGTTGTATGCCTGAGCCAGTGCAATTGAATTTGCCATGTATGTATTGTTTGAAATCTTGTAATGTCGATCCAGTTTTGCCCTAGAGGGGCATTTATATCCATCCATATTGTGTACAGTAGGGTCCCTTATGCTATTGATAAGATGTTTATCTGTAGATTCTGCATGGTTTGTCCTAAATACAACCCCCCCCAAAAAAAAACCCTGAGAAGAAAATTGACAGCAGTAATTACTTCTGCTGTTACAGATGGACTAGAAAATATTCAGCACTCTGAAGATACTCCCAACAATAGTATGGATGAAATCTGTTGTGACCACTACAAAAGGAATCTGCATCCAGAAATTGCTGGCAAGGCAGACCACTTGGTACTCCTGACCTCACTATCCTCTTTGGACATGCTTTTGTTGAGATTTCTACACAAATAAAAGTTTGCTTAATGGAGCTGTATTTTGAAATCTGCAGTCCAAAGCACACTTACTTGGAAGTGTTTATATGGCACTTTCCAATGCTTTTCATGTACCTTTCAGCAATCCCTATACCTGTTGGCTTTATTAAAAATGATCTTACCAAAGTACCCAATTCAGACTCCGTAAGTAACTTATTCAGAGTGATGTGATTTGTCCTACTGTTAGGCCAGTTTTGTCTCCTCTGATTGATGCTAGCTTTCTAATGCCTGCGACTCTCCATATTGCAATTGGGAGGCTGAGATTAAGCTATAGTAGCTTCTCAAATTCTGCAAAATGAATCCATGGCTGTGATGGGATTGGGGGAAGACCTCAACTCAGTAGTAGAGCATATTTTCAATCCTGGCATCTCTATTTTGGGTAGCAGCTTCTTCTAAATATGTCCCAAGGCAGTGGGTACAGATTTTTCCTTGGGGTTTACTCCCAAAGCCTTTCTCATGAATGAGTATAGCTACAAGACAGCAGAGGTAGTTTTACCTTTGCCTTGTTGCAGTTTACTTCTGATTCTGCAAAGGAGGTTTTGATCAAGCAATTGCTCTCTAGGTGTGATTGTGTGTGTGTCCTTGCATTGTGTTGGGCCTTGAACTGGTAAGTGATCGCCTTGTGACAGTTTCAGTATGAAATAGTGTTGGCTTTAGCTTTTGTTTGAACAGCTTCTTTAGAGGAGAACACATGTTTCAACTTGATCTTTTATATATATATTCCTAAGGGAGCTTTTTTGTCATATCGGATTGATAAATTTGTCATTTCTTAGTAACTTTTCATATTCTTCTCCATATTCACACATATCACATTTTACTTTCAAGTGAGCCATATATTTGCAGAGATTTATCCACTTTGTAGCAACTTGACAACCATTGTGAATTCCAAAATAAGACATTTAGAGTTTCTCAAAATGGTCTCTTATAGCTTTGTCTATTTCTATAGGGGCATATGATTATAATTCAGCACAGGAGTAATGACTGATATTTCACAGCAGGGGTATCTGTCCCAAACATCTTTCATGCAACAGTTAATGTACTATCCAGGGGGTGGAGCGGGAGACAAAAAAATTATCTAAAACTATATAGAAGTGGAAAATAAATCCCTATCTAAAGTTATTGACAGGAGTACACCATTTTAATATATTATCCATTCAAAGGGAAATTGTTTTAGTGAAAATTTTCTGCAAAAGATGGTTTTTAATTTAAACAAGTTGGTTTGTGCACTAATGCTTATACCACTTTAAGATAAGAGCAGTTTAAAACTGGTGAAAATTCAAGACAGCCATATACTTTTTATTCAGAAACATCATAGAAACCTGATCTCATTTGAAAAATCAGCAATACATGTATAAGAGACTGTGTACCTGTGCTTTGCCTCACCTTTTATTTGTCCTGTTTGCTGAATGCCTTGTTTTGTAACATGTTTTACTGTTCAGTTCCTTACAACATGCTACTGTGATGCATTGTACTTCCTTTGTTTGCACGTGGTCTGGATCCTAGAATATTTGTGAATCTGTTTATTTATATGCCTACTTTCTGCCAATTTGCTCAAGATAGGTTAAATACTAAAACAAAAGATAAAAAAGACAATACAATGAAAGAATAGAATTTTCGCAGGCTTTGTTACGTGAGATGAGATCCTTGACCTGGACTCCTTTTGCTTTAGTCTCTTTAGTGCAACACATCACCATCCCTTTTGAATTGGGGTGGGTCTATGGCAAGCAACACTGCACCAGTATTTTCAGGGTCTTTAACTGGCTCCTTTGGAAGCCTCACACTGCCACAGTTCTCAGTATATTTCTCCCCTTCCCCCTGTTTTGGTTATGAATTAGGTTTATCAATACACCATGCATGTGTGCATGTATAAACCCCCCACCCCCCAAAAAAAAGGAATATTGATGCATTTGAGTGATCATATCACTATATCCTATGTTGTTATAAAACTGTTAACTTTTTTTTTTTTTTTTTTTGGGTGCTTGGGGTAGCATTGTATAGCCAGACGCTTTAACTATTTAAATGGATCCTAGGACTTCATTTGCCCACTGCTCAGTCCCATTGGCCCTGGGGAGTCAGTATTCACCACCTTGGGAGGCCCAGTTCTGAAACATTGTGCAAGGGAAACAAGAAGGCCCGGGGAAAGAAACAACGGCGGGGTAAACAGATACAGTGGAACCTTGGTTCTCGAACGCCTTGGTACTCGAATATTTCGGCTCCTGAACGCCGAAAACCCAGAAGTTAGTGTTCTGGTTTTTGAACTTTTTCAGAAGCCGAACGTCTGATGTGGCTGTCAGCTATTGTTTCTGGGGTGCCTGCGCCAATCAGAAGCTGTGCCTTGTTTTCTGAACATTTTGGAAGTTGAACAGACTTCCGGAATGGATTGAGTTCAAGAACCAAGGTACAGTGGTACCTCGGGTTACATACGCTTCAGGTTACATACGCCTCAGGTTACAGGCTCCGCTAACCCAGAAATAGTGCTTCAGGTTAAGAACTTTGCTTCAGGATGAGAACAGAAATCGTGCTCCAGCAGCGCGGCGGCAACAGGAGGCCCCATTAGCTAAAGTGGAGCTTCAGGTTAAGAACAGTTTCAGGTTAAGAACGGACCTCCTGAACGAATTAAATACTTAACCTGAGGTACCACTGTATGTGATTATTAGGCCTGCTTATAGGCTTTCTTTTTGTCTAAAAGTTAGAATTTTTAGGCATTTTCTCCAAATCTTGTGAAGAAGTTATTTAGCCAAGAAAAAGTGAACAAAATGCACGGGGGAGAGGGGTAGCGGAAGAAAGGCGTGCCTAAATATGCATATAGTAATGAAAGCAGCATGCAAATTTGCATCCTACTTCAGGAAGTTGCTTGCGAAATGTGCGTATCAGGAGAATCATGCATTAAAATGCCTATGAATTTTCATGATGATTTTAAAAAGAATTGTAAACTGATGTGGAGATGTGGCAAACTCAATTTAAAATGGGGGGGGGGGAGAAATTGAGAGAAACAAAAACTGACAGATTTGTCCATCCTTGGTGAAGACAGCAGCCCTGTGATTCTTCTTCTAGAACCAGATGTAGTGCTTCAAGGGTTATATGCAACCTGCATGCTATGGGCAAACCTAGCTACTCATGTCTGCTATATTCATTTCTTAAAGGGAGGGCTTGCTGTCATGTCTAGTTTGACCCTAGATCTCACCCATATATGGCTTTACTGTTTAGAACTAATAATATTTTTTCCTCCAGGTTGAATTTACTTGTAAAGAAAAACACAACCAAATAGAACAGGCCAACTGCATTATATGCTTAATCATTCCCTGAGAATTTTGGTGTGCAATTAACGTTTTTTAAGGTTTGCGTGTGAATGCAAATTGTAGCAATTTTATTTCGTGCCTAATACAGCTTAGGATATATTTTTGGTTCAATTATTTAAAGATTTGGTTCTGCACTTTTGTTTTTGTTTTTGTTTTGCAATATATACTTTGGTTTGGGGGCACAGATATGTGGAGGGGGGGGGGATGAAATTGCTAGTTCCATTGGGTGCCGCTTACTGCAAAATTGAATAAAAGGAACTGACTGTGATACACCAATTGGGCTGCAACTTAAAAGAAAGTGTTCTAAATCACAGAATTGTAAAGTGGGATAATCCCTTAATTGCAGCAAGTTCCCCAACATACAAAAGGAATATCTGCCTGAGAAAATTGCCACCATTCCAGTGATCTGCTATAACAGCTGGAAGGTTTCTATTTAAGCGACTTTTGTAGTAATAAACTTAATAATTTGTCTACACACTGCTGTGATAGCCATTATTCTGTTGCTTTAAAGTGTCTGTTTTCCACGCTTATATATGGTGGTATACATAAGTGTTTTGTTACAGTGTTGATCTTCTTGTAATATCTCAAGAAATATTTATAAAGAACTGGCATCTTCTTCTTTTAATTTTATTTATCTTGCATTCTCCCAATTTCTCTACATCTCATAATCAGCTAGTGTATCGAAGACTATCAATGCCAATAAAAATCTCATCTCCATCCTTAGCTGTAGAAGTTTAACTTGGCTAACTTTATTACGATCGTGATCAATATTGTGCCATCGGTGTGCATGCCACTTTATAGACTGCAAAAGGACAGGTCTCTATCCCAAGGAGTTTACAATATAAAATTTGTCACATGCCAGTTATAGAAGGTGGGGAAGGAAGTGCTGGTGGGGAAGGAAGCATGGGGATAATATGCTGTGGCATGGCTTGCACATGGGATCCATTTAAATAGTTAAAGCGTCTGGCTATACAATGCTACCCCAAGCACCCAAAAAAAGCTACATTAGGGCATGAATGGGGTACCTGCGGACAACCAGTCGCTGTTGAACTCCCATCAGTCTCAACCAGCATGACCCATAGTCAAGAAAGATGGGAGCTGTAGCCCTGAAATAGCTGAAGGGCTGCATTATTTTCCAGCCCTTCATTAATGTACAGAAACTTTATTCAACTTGGTCTATGACTTTTGAAACATAATAGAACTCTGAAACTTTTATTTGATTTATTTTTGTAATGAATGGCTCGTATTTTAATATTCCTTTCGCGTGTCATCAGGACTTCTATTGGTGTGCTTAGCAGAGAGGGTTTTTCTTTTCTTTTTCTTTTTTTACTTATTCCTTCAGTACATTGTCCTGAGTTTGAAGGCTGTATTTTTTAAAGAAATAAAATAAATGAATACCTTTGGCTAGGTAGCATTTTTTCCCTCTTTTGTCAAGAATTATTGGTGCTTAAGTACCACTTAAATTACCCGCCGCCACCAGTGCAATCCAATTATATGCAATAAGCAAATAATAACTTTATATATACCGAACGTAGTTGTCATGAAGTCAGTAGATATGACAGCTAACAGTGCAAGCCTATGCCATATCTACTCAAAAGTCTCATTGAGTTCAGTGGGGCTTAGCACCAGGAAACTGGGTATAGGATTGTAGCTGTAAAAAAAATTAAACCATAGAGAAAAGCAAAGGGAATTTTAATCTAAAGAATATTATTATGTTGTCAGAAACTATAATAATGCAATAAATGTAGATAATACAACAGAATATAAAGTATTAATAAATGCAAGATTGCCTTACCCCATATATGTCTACTTGACCACTTCAAATTGTATAACTGGCACTTACAGGTGCCACATAATACTTATTCTTCATTTGTAATAAAGTCATGTTTTAGTGTGACAGCACCCATACTTTGGAACTCCCTGCCTATTGACATTAGGTAGCTACCTTCAGTGTATTCTTTTCTGTGCCTGCTAAAAACTTTTTTAGACAAGCCTATCCAGACTCTGACTGACACCACAGATACCCTAATAGCAAATCAATTATTCTCACTGTGCTAATGTTTTTGGCTTTTGCTTTTTTAATCTGTTGCATGCAATTAGGTGAGACAGCAGGGGGAAAGGGCTACTTTGTGCCGTGTAAGAATACTTTTCAGTTACAAAATGCTTTAGAGTGCTCCAAGTACTTTATTGATTCCTTTCACTCATGCCTTTCAATTTATCAGAATTCCCAAGACAGTTGCCTTGGTAATTCTCACAACAATCTTGTAAGGTAGGTCAGTATAGGGAGCCAAGGCTGAAACACAGTCACTTTCCTAAAGTAACAGAATAAATTCATGGATGAGCAAATTTTGAGCTGAGGATCAGCTCATTCTCTCTGCCATTATACTGCAGAGTAACTTAAGGTTTGGTTTTTCTGGGTGCTTGTGGCTGCTTTGGTTGGCTTATGTCTAATTAAATGTGCCATTTTACAACTTTCACACTACTGTATGATTGACTGCAGATCAGAAAACCCATGAGTAATGAGGAGGGCAGCAAGTATAGCTTGAATTGTAGGAAAAGTTCATAGCTCTGCTTTTAAAATCCTTTATTAGAACAAGCTGAGCTGCACCTGTTCAAACCTTTTAAAGTTCAATAGTTTGAAATGTAAACAGTTGATTCTGGAGTGCATTATACGACAGTTATTGTTCAACATGGCACCTCATTGATGGTAGTCTTTAATTACGCCCATGCTGTCAACCTCTGCAGTCCTTAGTCTTTGTTGTAGATCAGATACAAAGTCTGAGGTTTTCAAAGCTGTAAAGATGAAAGAGTAAACATATTCAAACAGTTCATTCAAGTATGCTTAAGGAAGAAAAAATGGTTTCACTGGAGTATATGAGGAAGCCAGTGATAACCTGAAAGCACTTTCTTCTTTTGATTACAATGACAGCCCTTCAGTTCTATCGAGATTGCTCTTTATTTAAAATGGAAAAGTGCCAGTACAGAAGGATGATCAAGTAGTTTATTAGATAATGATAAACAAACAGACACATCCCTAGTATTGCTTCTCCTCCTTTGTTTAATGCTTGCACAAATGCAAAACTTTCCATGCACGACTGTGCTTTTAATGGGTTTTATTATGGGCTGATGCTAAAGAGAGTGGGCACAAGAACTGGAAGTGTGTCCTAAGGTCTGGACCTTTCTGGGCAGCTGCCAAGACCTCAGGGCCTCAGAAGAGCCTGCTGCCAACTGCCGACCACCATGAGGTGCCTGCCATTATTTGACTCCTATATTCTGGCTGTGGGGATATTGGATTACTTGGAGCAGCGGTTCTCAACCTGTGGGTCCCCAGATGTTGTTGGACTACAACTCCCATCATCCCTGAGCTCTGGCCTTGCTAGCTAGGGGTGATGGGAGTTGTAGTTCAACAACATCTGGGGACCCACAGGTTGAGAAAGGCTGCCTGGAATATTGGGTTTGACCATCCATCTTGCTTTCTTCAAAGGGAGAGCCATTGCTCCTCTCCTCTCCCCACATCCGATTCCAAATCTGGCATTCAGCAGCTGTAGCAGTGGCTACATGCCATTGCATCTGCTAGCCCATCAAGTGGGCAGCATAGGCAGCTAGAAGCAACAGCTGCCACTGCCCAGAGGGAGGGGGCAGGCAGGTGAGTGGTTGCTTGCCATTAGTCACTGTCGCCTCTTGCTTTTTCACCCATGTGGACAGACAGAAACAATTGCTTCCTTACCTTTGATCAAGGAAGAAGAGTAGGTTGAGGTAGGACTCTTCTTTCCACCGTTACTGCTGCCTGGTTGGGAATACAATCTGTAGTGATGATCAGCAGCCCCTGCCTGCCCATTGTTTGATGGGGGGGCACTACTGTATCCCACTAGGCACATGGGGCAGGAGGGGGAGGGAAATAAAACCCATTAGACACAAGAGGTTATTCAAAGCCCAAGGATGAACAATAATCAAATGGCCCATTTGCAGCAACAGTAATACTAAACAGACAAATGCTAATGAGCTTATTTTTTCTATTTCTCTGGACAATATTCATTTTTATCTATATCTGCATTTCAGGGGGTTGGACTAGAGGACCTCTGGGGTCCCTTACAACTCTATGATTCTGCAAGACTTGAATTCTTCACCTGTTGAAGTTTGCTATTTGTGTCACCCACAGCCAGCTCCTTGAGTTACTTAAGTCACACAAAACATTGAGCTGGTAACGTTTTCTAATTTAGCTGCTTTTTTGTGTAGATTATATCATGTAACTGACACTGGGATGGTGAAGGAGGACAAGACATACTATAAATAAATAGGCAGGCTTTGGAGATGTTTCGTTCATATTTGCTGCATCTCTTGGGTGTTTGGACCCCAACATAATATTTATTGCTCCTATCTGTAGTGCTTAGTTATATCTGTGAAGATATTTAAGCCGAAACTGGGGAACAAGGAAGCGCCTTACCACTGCAGACTGTTCAAGGTTATTGAGAAAAGATTTCCAAAATGTGGCTCGAAGAACATGGTGCAACAGAATGAAAGCTATACATGATTCCTTTCACTTCTTTTTTGGCCCTTTTGCAGATATATTTTATTTTGTTGAGCACTCTCCTTTCTGATGACTAGTTTGCTCTGACATTTTGGACAGTTGGACATTTCTTTTCATGTATGTAGTTCTTCCTTTTGCAGCGTCTTGTTCAGTTCGAAGCCAGTAGTTAACCGATTTAATTGGTGGATTAATATGTGAGGACCACTGTTAACTGGCACTCCTGTTTCCATCTGTAAACCATTATGGTTCTGCTGTGAATAGAAAGTCTATGCCTGTGTATTTTGAAGTTGGCTCTCCTAAACTGAGAGGGAGCTTTAATTGAGCTGCAAATTATAAGTTACCTTATTATGCTTTTTATATTTTTGAAATAAACACATATATTTGAATTTAAACAAAGACAGTTGCTTTATTACTTGCGTTAAATTAGTGGGTAGCCCTATATTTTATAGTAGGGAGGGCACACCACAGGGGTAATTTTTCTACAGCAAATTTGTGGTGGGGATAACGTGTGTGATAGTTTTTACTGAATTATGGAGCCCAGTTGTGCCAAAGTATTATTGATCCACAATCTTCAAGGATTTTCCTTTCATGCACCCCACTGAGAGAGAGATTTGAAGCGGGAAACCTCTTTTTATAAAAATGAATCATTGATTTTGTTTGTGATGTTAACTTAACATCACACTAGGATATGTACAGTATTGTGACAGTATATCGCCCCATATGTTAAGACTATGGGCCAGGATGATTAGGGGGAAAGTAAATTTCTATCTTTCAAATGTCCCTTCTGTGGATATTCATAGCCGTTCTTACTCTGAGGGACTTCATGATTTAGGAGGTAACTTGATCCAACTGAGAAGATTCATTATAGTTGCAAGAGTATTTCAGTTCAGATAACAAGCTGACTGAAAGTAGTAAAAATGGCACCTTATAGGAAAGGAGAATTCCCTAATCACTGACCTGTCACAATTCTGCACCCTACTGGCTTGTGAGGAAAGAGGTGTAAACATGGGGGGGGGGGGACCTGTAGAGAGGGAAATATCGCAAGGGGGACAGAATTTCCTCCTCCCTCACGTTTGCTGTGTTCTTTCCTTCATGGTGGCTTGATGAAACTGGTTATTTCTTTCAACCTTGAATAAAACCCTAAAGATCCTTGTGTACTTCAATTTTTAACAGAAATTAACCCCAACAGTTGCTGCTGTGCAAACAGCACTTAAAATCATGAACATTTTAAAGTAATTAAAACTCTGCATTTAATTAGAACACCTGTAAATTAAGCAGTGCCTGTATATCATAAAGGTATGCCAAAAAGCTCTTTATTTTCAGTGCATTACAGAACTTGTCAATACATTTTCTCTGGTCAGCTCCTCTCTCGTTTTCCTCCCCCTCCCCCCTTTTCATTTTTATAAAGCAATAAAGTAGAAAGTGACAGCAGGATCAGCTTAAAGCAACAAACATATTGGCTTTGATTTTTGTATGTGATACAGCAAATGCAACTTCCATTTCACATTACTGTCAACAGAAATCGCATTAGTACAGGAATAGGCAGTCCTTGCTTAGGGAATTCCCGGCTCTTTGGTATTCAGGGATGCTATGTGTGAGAGGGAGGATGCCCTTCTCATGCAAAGGGTCGCTCCACTGCCGAGTTCTCTTTATTTTTAGTAATAGCATCTGATAGGATTGAAAAGTGGGGTGAAGGTGAGGGTAGGACACTTCTCGAGGAGAGGGCCAGGGAGAAACAACAAGCAGATGTTCTCTGATGATAGCTGTTGAAGAGAGAGGATTTGGCTGCGAGATCTGTAGACGGCACTTGTTGCAAGCCTTTAACTCGAGCCAGTAGTGCTGGGGTTTTTTGCCCCCAAGAGTAGCGGCATACCTGCTGTTGCGATCAAGCCACTTGCCAACAGTGGCATCTGCTCAGTGTAGACATCAAGAATTTGAATGTCAATATCTTTGCCTTTAAATGAATGGAAAAGTATTTGTCACTCAGCAGCAATCATTCTTCAAATAAAAGGTTAGCCAGACAGAGCCCTTAATCAAAGAGTCTGTCTTTGCTGTCATCCATGCCTTTTAAATAGCAATGATGAAGGCTGGCTGTCAGCGCATGACTTGATGAGTTAGGTGATTGATCTGCATAAATCATTTTCTTTTAACATTGTCAGTGAAGAGTAAATTAGTGGGATTCTTGTCAGGGAGGTTATTAACCATATTGAAATTAATATACAATATTTTAGGTGTATCCCGAATTCACACAGTTGCCGTTAAGAACATGAAAATTACATAGGATCTTAGCATATATTGTTCTGCTAATGAAGTCTTTTTTATTGTTGTTACTATTACCATTATGCATGTGAAATTCAAATGATGAACATATAACATATTTTTATGAGCTGCGGAAGAAATGAAGTTTAGAGGAATTAGACACTGGTGATATAATTTAACTTAATCAGCAGAAGCTTATGACAAATGTCAGGCGTACGTTTTAATAATGCGATTGCATGCTGATATAATAGATGCATATTTCTAGGTTTAAAAGCAAACCGCATGCACCCCCAAATCATTAAATCTTACATATTGAAAGCCCTGTTTATTAGTGCAATGGTTTTGTCACTCGCTAAGCCATTGTCTACCTTGCATTCTGTCCTCTAATGACTACTTTATTCAGATTGTCTCCATCATAGCTGCGATATGTTTTAAAAGCACTTATTGGAGTGATATTTTTTAAAAGTATAGAAGAGATGCTTTATGTCTATTTGGGGGGTTGATGAAATTGTTGTAAAAACCTGAATTTAAGGGCAGCAATTCACACTTTATTAGTCAGACATGGGATTCCAATCTCTAGGTTTGCCTTGTAATGCTAATGTAGGGGTGAAGCCTTCTTTGGGGAGAATTAGTGGGCAGTAGAGAGTTGCTTAACCTTTTCCCCAGCCACTGGTGCTCCTCTGCAACTGTCTCCCATGCAATACTTTTTTACTTGTTTCCCACCCACCCACAGCTGGGCTGCAAGACTGGAAATAAGCCCAGTTTGGAAGAAAGTGGCCTATCAGGCATCTGTAGGGAAGAGTTGCTGGGTGTTGGAAGGATTAAATGCTGCTTCCTGCCCGTGGATTGTCTTCTACAATGCCCCCTGCATTCACATTACTTTGGCAAATATAGTTTTAGGAACACATGCATGCCAAGGTAATGTGTAATTCTTCTAGACAACTGTGTCAATCTGTAACTTGATCTTTAAAACTAGCATGCCAACCAACAGCTTAGGTATAGGGTGGTGTAGCTTCTTGTAACTCACTGCAATGTCATGAAATGTGGTACTATACAAAGGCATGATGTGCCATAATATCTTTTTACTAAAATAGGTACATTTAAGCCATGGAAAACGTGAATATGGCATGCATATGTGCACATATGCATTTATACCCTCTCATGAGAAAGACATGGGTGTAGGAAGAGCAATTTGGTAAATTGGTGATTTGTAGTAACTATACTTTTTCATTTAGAGTTTGGACAACGTGCAGTAACATGATATAGAGTGACCTTAGTTATTACACTTACTCTTCCACCCTTAACTATGCAATACTTTGTTTTTCTTTTCATAATTCTCTATGCTCCTATTTGGCAATGTGCAGTCTGTGAAGGAAAACATCTACAAGATGCCCTGATGTTCAATGTTATTGTAGTGCTGCTATCACCTAGAGATTGGAGATAGTGGAAACCACTATCATATGGTGCAAAAAGCAGAGTACCTGCTAAGAGTTAGAGAAGCCCTAAGTAATCTGAGGGACGTGGGTGGCGCTGTGGTCTAAACCACAGAGCCTAGGACTTGCCGATCAGAAGGTCGGCAGTTCGAATCCCCGCAACGGGGTGAGCTCCTGTTGCTCGGTCCCTACTCCTGCCAACCTAGCAGTTTGAAAGCACGTCAAAGTGCAAGTAGATCAATAGGTACCGCTCTGGCGGGAAGGTAAACGGCATTTCCGTGCGCTGCTCTGGTTCACCAGAAGCAGCTTAGTCATGCTGCCCACATGACCCGGAAGATGTATGCTGGCTCCCTGGGCCAATAAAGCGAGATGAGCGGTGCAACCCCAGAGTCGGCCACGACTGGACCTAATGGTCAGGGGTCCCTTTACCTTTACTTTTAAGTAATCTGAACAGTAAGGAAGGAGTACCACAGCATATAATTGTAAGGGTCTGTTTGCCACCAGACCATTGAGAGCTTTGGAGCTGCTGGCCAAGTAATGTGAACTGTACGCTACAAGTGTTGCAAAACACCTGTCCTCAAAGACAAGCCCTTTTCAAATATTAATGGGAAGAGTGTGCAGATATGAGACGAAAGCATGCTCTGTAGTTATATTACGTATGGTAACTCTGAAATTTATTGCTTTGACATATTGAGTGACTATTTTTAATAAGTTTCTAAAAGACAGTTAGTTTGTCTGAATAAATAGGGTATGCATGCCAAAGGCATGATCCCTTTGCAAAAAAATGGGTGACTGATTTGTGTTGGTAATGGTACTATGGATACAGTAGTACAATGAAAAAGCAGGACTGCCTTGAGGAGGAGGAGGAGGAGCTAATGGTGCTCCCACTCAAGTCAAGTTGCACAGTACCTAAGACTATTAAAGTTATTTTGGTACCTGAGGCAGAAACTCGCACAAGTGCCTCTTCCACTCCCTGGCAGTAAAAATTCCAAATAAGATTAAATTAAATAGCGAACAATTTTCTGCCCTTTTATGACACCTAAAACCAGCTGCCTGAGACAGCTGCCTTATTCTACCTAATGGTAGAGAGCTTTGGTGGGGAGGGCGGAACACCCAGCAATTGACCAAATGCTATTCAAATATACTAGTGTTTTAATTTAATTTAAATTTTTTTGCAATCTAACCTGGAATATTAGAGTGATCCAGTGCTTTTGAAATGGTCAGTTTTGAATTCCTTTGAATTGGTCCATTAACTTGACCACCTTTGCCAAACCTTCCTTCCTTCCTTCCTTCCTTCCTTCCTTCCTTCCTTCCTTCCTTCCTTCCTTTCTTTCCCTCATTCATAAATTTCTCAAGGTGATCATATACAATGGTAGGAATTTTCATTTCCTTATCAGAAATTTATAATAGTGCCTCTGATCAACTCCTTAATAGAACATGAGCTACTAAGCTTATAAGTGTGATATGTAAAATGTTTCTCCCCCAGACTTTATGTTTATTGGTTTCTTTGTTATTTTTATAGAAGCAAGCACAGTCAACCTATAAAAGCAATTTCATGATTATACTTTAACAGATTTTGTGTTCAATTCACATTCCATTTAAAGTTGCTGCATTTTTCAGATTTAAAGAAAAATAATCAGATAAAGTCTGTTGCACAGTTAAAAATAAAGTATATTTTTCTATCCCACTTAAAACTGTTAAGTGCATTAATTAATAAGTCTGCATTTATTCACCCAGGAAAAGCTGGGGCTTGTTAGTAATAGTTAACGTACAAGATCAAGCCTCTCCAAGCTGTGCAGATGTGCAGTTAAGTATTTATTAAAGGCATGAAAATAATGTCGCCCCAAAGGAAAATGCTGTTACTTTTTTTTCCCCTTTTAGAAACGTCTGTTCATTTTATTTGGTAACTTTGGTGAATACACAGCTTTGCACTAACAGAGTACAAAAGTGTCTCTCTCATCTTTCTTGTATACAATAGTTGCATATTAAAACATTCTGTCCACACCCCCTCAAAAACAATTTTTTAAAGAGCATTACATCTCTTTCTTAGTAAATAGCACATAAATAAAAATAGCACATAAATATCTGCCATTTTTCATGACGTTAAGTTTTTTTAAGACTTTAATTATTAAAATAAATTGGGAGGTGGAATTAAGAAGGGTGAAAGTTTGTTTTAATTTTTCTGGGCTGCTCTAACCAAAAAGAGGTCCAGGGTCCAGGATAATCAATCAGTGCTATACTGGCACTTCAGAAATCTTTGTTGCTAGTATCTGTCTCCATTGATGTGTGATCTCTCCTTGACTCAATTAAAGTTTTGTCTCAAGATTACAAATGCAAGGAGGCAGCAATTTCCATCCCATACTCTGTTTGTTGCAATCAGTGCTGTTTCTCTTTCACTACAGTTCGGCTTCTGCTAAAATATACACGGTTCATCTTGCTATCTGCTATGGCTAAAACTAATGCAATTAAATACAGAATCAATTTTCAATGGAAGAGAAACACCAAAGACGATGCAGAAAATAACATCTGCACAATGTTTGTAGACTAAAGAAACTGTGATATTGGATACTGTTTGTACTTACTTGTGTGATTTCTGTACCTGACCTTGGGTGAACTTGCAAACTGAAGCAATTTCTGTTCCTGTTTCCATTTCTGATGGAATTCTCTGACATTGCTACTCAATATATACACACTTTTCCTGTGAATGTTAGAGGAGGAAAGCTCTTCTTCTGGTTGTAATATTGACACATGCATGCTGATAGTGCTGTGCATGCACACCTCTTTGTAGAGCTCTTTGACAATTGTAGTTCTCGGCATCAGCCATAGCCCCTTGAAAATTCAGCATCCCTTCATTTTCCAAATAGAAACACCAAGAAATAAGAGTGAATTTTAGCGCTAGATGGAGGATAACAACCATGTTAAAAGTTTGCAAGAAACAACAGGGAGAATGGACCCAGATACAAAAGATATATTGGGTGGTCGGATTAAATAGTTCACAACCACAGATGTGATTAAGGGAGTACCCACAACTATAAAACAGCTGGCTTTGGTTGCAGGAGAACCTCTGGAAGAAATTATGCTCAATTTGTAATTTACCTATATTTGTTTCTCTCTCTGTGTGTGTGTGTGTGTGTGTGTGTGTGTGTGTGTGTGCATGCGCACGCACACACACAAGTTATACATATACACAGTGTTTCAAACAAATAGCTTTTCAATGCAACTGACCATTAGCAGCTGGACAGATTCATATTCTGCACCAGGTCATTAAATATTTCAGTGACATTGCCTATCTATCTCCAGTGCTATAAAGGTAGTTTTTCATGTGATAGCCTAATTGATTAGCGTGCTTTACCCGAAGAGTATATCAAATAATTTGTTGGGCTATTTTGGCAGAGTAGTTTGAAACCCTAACCTTACACAAGTAGCGAAAGTGACAGATTATATTTTGCTGAGAGACAGTAAACAGGGTATTTCTTGCATATCAAGACATTCAAGACTTTATAATTTTCAAAAATTTCTAGTGTAGAAATATATCCACAGAATAATATTCAATAAAAAATATGTGTACCCATAGGATTGCCTATAAGATTAGACTTCTAGTACAGAATACACAGAGTTTCTATTTATTTATTTATTTGATTTATAAACAGCCCTTCATCCAAGGATCACAGGGTGGTTTACAGTATAACACTGCAAAGGTCTGGATGAAGAGGAATGTTTTCATTCCAGTGAAAGAGGGAGCCAGCGTGGTGTAGTGGTTAAGAGAGGTAGACTCGTAATCTGGTGAACCGGGTTCGCGTCTCAGCTCCTCCACATGCAGCTGCTGGGTGACCTTGGGCCAGTCACACTTATTTGAAGTCTCTCAGCCCCACTCACCTCACAGACTGTTTTTTGTGGGGGAGGAAGGGAAAGGAGAATGTTAGCCACTTTGAGACTCCTTCGGGTAGCGATAAAGTGGGATATCAGATCCAAACTCTTTTTCTTTCACCAATGCTGAAAGAAAGAAAAAAAGAAAGAGCTATTCCATGTGGTTATTTAATCTTGTCTAAACTGAGTTGGCTCTCCTATGCATACAGTGTTAGCATGTCAGAATCCTTGACTTTAATTGACATCGTATTCACATGCTAAGTGTCTGCATAGCAAGTGAGGGCCAAATAAACACTATGCAGGGAATGCCCCATGGGTATTTATAAATTTATTTTTATGTTTCAGTTTTGAATTGGGCCTGATTGCCTTTGTAAGGGCATCAGGGTTGGGAGGGGGACAGGAGAGAGAGAGATTGTGTCAGAAGCATCCGAAAGCATTGCATGTATCTTCTGTGAGAACTTTGTGATACTTCCTTAAAATGTTCGGCTTGGCACCAAGGATTGCACATGCAGGAGAGTCGGAATCCTGTGTGTACGATCTGCCCAAACAGATACTTGATCAGGACATAAGAATCATATTTTCCTCTGCATAGATCAATCATTGTCTTTCAGTTCCTGTCTTGTCTGGCATCTGCTGATCCGTGCTTTAATGCTGTCAGGTCAGAGATATACAGGCCTTTGTAGCATGCTTGTACCTCATGTCATGTCCCAGTGTTGTTGTACATCTTGTTTCAGAGATATTTTTTCTGTAATGTTCTGTGACCTTTTTCATTGAGTGCGGCAGTTGGAGAGCCACTCAGTGAGGGAAAATTGAGCTGTTTTATTCCTCCCCAAGGAGCCTTGTGTTTCCTTCCACCATTCATTTGAAAGCTATCATTTTCTTGATTTTATAGCTGAAAACCACCATTGATTTGCTGGATGTTAGATCTAAGAGTCCCTCTATTGACATGCCTATTGACAGTTTTCAGTATATTCTGCGTCTAATTATCACTCTTGGCTAAATGATACACCTTGTGGACTTGAGAGATGGAGTCGATAGCTCTTGCAGTATTGTTCTAGCAGCCCCTATTGAGCTTGGTGTCAAAGCAAGGTGATTTATGTGATCAGAAAGAAAATTTTCTGTTGGGCTGCTGCATAATTAAGCCAAGTACAGAGTGACTGGTGACAAAACCAGGTCTGCCAAAGCCATCAGCAAATGAGAAAAGATCTCTCTGGTAAATAGCTGAGACATTGAAGAATCTCTCCTGGCATCTTCCACTTTTCAATTTTCAAGGGTTCGATTTTCATCCTGCTGTTCAAGGGGAGGGGGGTTAGTTCTGCTTTCTGTTCCTTCTATTACACAGTACTAAAAGCCTGTGTGAGAGAGATGGTCATGATTTCTTTGATTTCTGTCTGATGTCCTGGTAATGGTTTTATACACATTTATGAATGTTTTGGTGTGTTTTTTTGACCTTTGATTACATCTTATACCTAAGGCTACTTAACACTCAATCTTGATTTTAAGTATTTAAGAAATATTTTATTTATTTATTATACCCCACTTTTCAGTGAAGTGTGGCTCCCAAAGCAGCTTACAATAATTAAAGCATAACAAAAAGGTACAATGTAAAGATAGATGGATTTGTGCATGGCACCCTTTTCTGATCCCTACTAGTTGATGGCATAGTCCAGGTTCCCATCTCTTCCCTTCAGAGGAAGAATAGAAAATAGTGGTAGAGTTGTAGTTCTGCCATTCATTTCCATGAGATTTGCACAAGAAAACATCTCAGTGAATTGTATTCCATGCTAGTTAATGGTGAGTGGATGCTATTTGAATTTCCCTCTTTAGCCACCAGAATGTCGTGAGGTAGGTCACTATTATTTCCCCCATACTATAGATGAAGGATTGGGCCTAAGAGCGTATGTCATGCCTAAGACTACTTAGTTAGTTCATGACATACCATATTGTCCAACCTATAAGACGCACCAGACCATAAGACGCACCTAGTTTTTCAAGGAGGAAAACAAGAAAAAAAATATTCTGAATCTCAAAAGCCAGAACAACAAGAGCTCTTGCTGTTCTGGCTTCTGGGATAGCTGCGCAGCCTGCATTTGCTCCATAAGACGCACACACATTCCCCCTTATGTTTTAGGAGGGGAAAAGTGAGTCTTATAGAGCAAAAAATACGGTAGTTGCGATTTGAACCAGGGGCTTCTTGATTTGTCTCTCTCCCTATGGTGCTACACCAGCTCTCTCACCTTGAAGGGGCACAATAGAACCATGTTTGTCCGAGGTATATATAATTCATCTCGCTATCATCTCTGTTTACCTGTTTTGCACATTTTTCTAGCGCTTACAAAACCCATTTGGCCAGAAACAACTGGTAGGGGTGGAGGGTGGACACATCTGAGTGTACACACCAATGGAATGGAATGTTGTATCATACTTCCTTCGACTCTCTGAACAAACTGCCACCTGTCTCTAGTCTAAATCCCATTTTCCACTTGTGTTTAGACTGTAATCAATTATTCCTGCAAAATTTAATTTTCATCAAGGAACTGCTCTTCATTAAGCAATTCCAGTTTTATTCCCCATGTCGCCTGTACAGTTCATTTTTCTTAACAGGTATTTGATGTTTAGCTTGTATTGTAAGGGGACAGGTGCATGTATGCACACATGCTTGTGTACATTTCATTTGAAATGTTAACCTTTGGAGCATTTTTGTATGATTAGCCATGTTAACTGAGAAATCTGAGGGCTCCCTTGGACAAAAAAAAACAAGGACAGCAGCCAGGAATACCAGAGCAAAACAGCAGCCAGTAGGCTTGGTCTTTATTGAAGACTGTCGCGACAGAACTCCCACCTGCCACAAGGTGGAACAAGATGGAAGCCCCAAACAAAAGAGCCCCCAAACTTTTATTAGCTGCTAATCCCCATGTTACACCCCCCCCCAAACTACATCACTCATACATCACGGTTACATCATGAAAGGGGAGGTCTGGTGGCAGTAATCTGAGCATTCTGGACCCTGCCCCATGGTTCTCCTTGCCCTCCACCAAACACCCGTCAAGTGTAACAAAAAGATATTTACATTTCCCTGTTTCCCAGCCAAGTTAATCACACGCTTTTGTCTTCAACTGGGTTTGTTATTTCTGGAATGGCTACTTGTCTGGCACTCAGGTATCAGGATGCCAGGAATTATCACTCAGGCAGAGGGGCTACTGAGTAGCTGAGCTCACATGTCTATATGAATTTCTGAAGTTTTCCCAGTGAGCCAGTACATAGATACATTTATCAGTGAATTGTTACATTTGGTATCATGCAGCAAAGGCCCTTTGACCAGTTAGGAAGAAACTGTGATAGGGTGTTTTGTGGGGACAAATCACAAGTCACAAAAGCGATTGTGCTGGTTTTGGTAGTGGGCTGCATGTGGATGATATCTGCTGGAGGGGCAACCCCCCCAAACTATACATAAATTCCTGCAACAGCCACCAGAACATGGGCAGTTCATGGTGTAAGATGAGAGGAAACACCTAGTCCTCTGCCTTTAAGTCTTACCCAAGAGACTGTTTTACCTTTTTTAGAATGGGTACTCAAGGCAAAGAGTGGAGGAAATACATATGATCAAAGCAAACAGAAAACTCATTTGAGTAAACAGTGTCAATCTAATATAATCTGCTCAGGTTATATTTCTTTTGTACTTTTAGCAGTAAGAGCTAAGAAATTCTGTCACAAATGTCTGGAAACATCTTTCCTACTCTTCTTTTCTAAGTAGAATAAAGCACTGTCAGTTACCAATTAATGAGAGCAGCTTTAATGACATAGGACAAAAGAACTCTTGATTTCTAACACAATGACATGCCACACTGTAGTTAATCCAGTCTAAAACTTTATTCCACCCGCCCCCCTTTTCATTTATTGAAGCTAACACAACTCATCAGAAGGAAGTCCATGAGTCATAAGAGTTTATCATTAATAAATCCGGCAACTAAAGTTAACTTGGACAGGAGATTCCAGGGTGAAGAGAAGCAACACTAAATACTGTTGGGGAGGTGAGGCAGAGAGTGTAGGATATCCAAATTGAGGGTGCACCCAAAGTGATGCCAGATACCATATTATTCTCAAGGTTTGTGTATACACCTGATTTTTCAAGTGAGTCAAGTAATAAGCTTATTTAAGACTAATGGTGGTGCTTGATCTTGCAGTTGTAAAGTTTGGGAAACAAAGCTCAGGAGTTCGACCCCACTTATTAAGCTCATTAAAAAAAGAGCCAAGCTTAAATTCCCCCCAGAGTTCAGGCCCAGCAAGGGTAACCTGGTATCCTCTTTAATACTGGACACTCCATTATTTCAAGGGCAGCCCAGGTTGCTGTCTTCTTTCCTGCATCCCTGATTCCGGTTCTGTCTATAGCAAGGTAGCCACAGGGTGGTCTATCTTTTATTTATTATTATTATTATTATTATTATTATTATTATTATTATTATTATTATTTATTTATTATTATTATTATTATTATTATTAATTCAACTTTTACACCGCCCTATACCCGAAAGTCACAGGGCAGTTTACTGTTAATCCAAAGGCAAGTTGGCATCTCACTGTGCTGCCAGGCTGCTGCCGTGTTACACAAATTGAAGTCTCAAATGCCTCTGGGAAACAGTATGCGATGGCATACCCTTATTTTCCCATGGCAGACCTGAGGCTTCAATTTGCATAATGCAAACTTAAATGGTGAAGTAAATTAATTGAAGAGGAACTGATGTGGGGTGATCTGAAGTTCAGATTCATTGAAGAATTTATTTGAGGTGATTTGGGTGGGAATTAATTATTTTGCCTTCTACAAAATTTAAACTCCAGTAATTATTTTAAAATTTGCATTTATACATATAAATTAGCATGTGTAAGTGTTGTTCAAACTGATGTCCTTGTGTCCTTTTCTCCAGTGGTGTATAATAAGGCTGGGAGTGGATTATCGAACCAGTGGAGAGGTGTAGCAGAATTACCAAGCTTCAAGACAGTGTTTCACAAGGGCCTAGAAAAGGCACAGGCACACTCCGGCCCTCCAGATTCTTGGGACAACAATCCCATCATCCCTGACCACTGGTCCTGTTAGCTAGGGATGATGGGAATTGTAGTCCCAAACATCTGGAGGGCCAGAGTTTGCCTATGCCTGACCTAGAACAGTGCTTCACACAGAAACAAGGGAATGAGCTTCTCTGAGGAAACGGGGTGCTTCATTTTTTTAGCTCCAACATCAATTCAGACAGAACAGGGTAAGAGGCTGCCCACTATGTAGTTCTGGTGTCCCAGATCAGATAGCCTGTTTCTCCCTCAGCTGCTGCCACAGGCTTACTCCAGAACCATCTTGCTCTAAGCAGAGGTGAGAACTAGCTTTCAAAAACCTTTTCTCCTTGTAGCTTGTGTTTGAGTTTTTATTACATCGGTTTTTAATTTTTATTTATTGTTTACTATATCTATATAAACTGTTATATAAGATTCACCTGAAAGATGGCATATAAACGTCTTGGTTTGAGCTAATTATAATTCAAAACTCCATTATGCAATAGGCAAAACATGGTATAGGCTTGGTGGTGTGTTTTTGTTTTTGTCCACTCAGCATAAATTCATGACTTTGTTCAAGATGCAGTGACCTCTGAAACCAGAGCAATGGGCATAATGATGGTTTATCACACCATCAATCCATGGTTGGTACTTTGCAAGCTCTCTTCAAACCATGGTTTATGGTTCTGGTCTGCCATTCTTTCAGCTGATAATTCAAACACATAATTATTAAACTATATTTAAACTTTTTAACAAAAATTAAAAATTATTAATTGCTATATTTCAAACATATAAGCACAAAATACAAAAAAAGGAAAAGATGAAAAAGAACATTTACTAATCTTGATACAAGACAACTTCGTTGATACAGACTAGAAAAAAGACAGGACTTTTTCTAATAATAATAATAATAAATTTTATTTATATCCCGCCCTCCCCAGCTGAAGCCGGGCTCAGGGCGGCTAACAACAATCAAATAATCAAACAGTCAAATAATCACACATTCTAAAAATATTTCATCATAAAAATTAATTAAAATCAAATTCATGGCAACCGATTAAGCAAAATTCTGTGCAGGTTGCCAGAAGAGGGAGTCAGGCTGCGCCCTGACCAAAGGCCTGGTGGAACAACTCTGCGATGTTAAACAACTTTAAACAACAACACTTAACAAATACATGTTTACCCCCTGTTTCTGTTCTTTCTGAGTTAATGCCTACAAAATATCTATAAAGCTTCTTCAAACTTTGTTTGGTGTGATGTTTGAATTGAGACACTTTAGTAGTAAAACCCTTTCCATTGTCAAGACTGAGGCATACCGCCAATTGTAATTCACAAACATTTGCCTCGCTTCCAGTTACTCCCATGCCACATAATTTGCTTAGGTTTCCCTTCCCCCAACCTTAGCTGGGAATCCTGGGGCTGTCGTCATTAGGCACACAAGCTTGTGGAATAATGGTGCAAGGTTGAGCTTACAGCAAGCATATGGAACATTCATTTTGCAGCAGTAGATGGGGGAAAGAATGTGCTGCCGTGTTTTCCCCCTCTGGGATTGTCAAGAAAGGTAGAGCCCTTTGAGAGAGAAATCCAATAGCACAGGAGATCAAAGTGAGTTTGTGACTGGAATGCCCTAGGGTTAGCGCGGCGTGCGAGGTGTAGCTTGGCAAATCACCATGCTTGCAAACAAAAAGGATGTGCTACATTCAAATCTTCCTCCAAGCCTTTCAGGATGACAAATTATTATTTGGTGTGTGTGTGTGATTTCTGCATTTGTTTCTGCATTTCACATGATCTGTAAAAGCAAATCATGGCCTCTTGACAAAGCCCCCTCCCCTTTTAAAACTAGGTTTGTTGGAACAAACGCTTCCATCTCATTAAATGCCAGTTTTTCAGTTTTTCATTCAGGGAGACGTTGTGGCTTTAAGGAACGAAAACAAACTTTTCCCACCTCCAGACCATCACTATTTTGTGGGAGGGATTCAGTCATATACTGGAAGTGTATGTTTGTGCAATTAAAGTGGATTAAAGCATTTGGCTGGAAAAAATCAGATATGCAGGGGACACCAAACTGGTATTTTCTACTACTTTAGAAAATAAAAACAGGATCCTATGTGATTTTAAGATGGAGAACAGGGCCAGAATGAACAAAATGAATTTTAACAGAGATGCACCTAAAAAGTTCTCCATTGTAATGTTGGAGATAAGCAGTGTCCAGTGCACAGCGGAATGATGAAAAGTACGTGCCAACATGCTCTATATTACTTTATTTACACTTCAAAGCTGGTAATTTACAGAAAAACATTTTCCCTCTGCCGGAGCAGAGAAAGGCATCCTCTCTCCTCTAAAGCATGGAGAGAATCAACACCACTGAACTGCAAAGAACAGTGAAAAACAGGAAACCAGTGTACGTCACATCCAGTCTCCCTTCCCGTGAGAAAACCCAACAGCACTTGACTGTGGAATGTAAATATTGTCTTGTGACAAGCACTTCGCTGCTCAGTGAAGGAAGCAGAAACCAACATCCTCCCCCTTTCTGTGAACATCACTGGGCAGCGTGTTCGTACAATATCAGTACAAACCCAACTTCTGCACATAGGTACAGTGTTGATCCCTTGATACAATCTTGGACAATACATCAGCAGGAATTTCATTACCTGGCATATAGGACACCGTTACGAGTCCCTTTTGAATACGTTCCCTAGCATGTTGCAATTTCAATTGCAAGTGCTTCGTGCTTTGCTTACAACCTTCAGAATTCAGCAAAGCCAAACATGCTTTGTTGTCCTGGTAAACCTGGATTGGACATTTGACAGGAATTTTCATGTCTTTGCACAATTGTAACAACCATTCACAATCCTTAAGTGAATAAGACAGTGCATTCAGTTCAGCTTCACAAGTACTTAAGCTAACTGTTGTTTGCTTCTTGCATGACCAATCAAATAGACCCTGATTGTACTTATAGCAAACTCCAGACGTACTTTTCCTGTCTGTAGTGTCACTTCCAAAACTTGCATCTGCAAATATCTCAAGACCACCAGACTTTTGATTGTTAAATCTCAGTCTGTAATGCATAGTGCCTTTCAAATACCGCGCTATGCGTTTCAGAGCTTTCCAATCCTTAACGGTAGGATTGTTGACTTGTCTGCTTAGCAAATTACAGCTAACAGCAATGTCTGGTCTTGAACATCTGGCAATGAAGTTTAGCTTGCCTAGCACACTTCTGTACAGTGTAGTATCAGAAAATGCTTCTCCAGTGTCATCTACCTGATAACCTGTTGTCATCGGTGTGTCTACAGGGTTAGCATTCATCAGGTTTAGTTTGCTTAACACATCAGCAATTTTACGTGACTGGTGTACTAGAATGTTACCATCTTGATCTCTCTCTATTTCCAGAGATAGGTAGTTGTTTACCTCACCAAGATCTTTCATGTCAAAGTGCTCTTTCAATTGAGCTAGGGCATTATTGTACATTGTGACATCCTTCCAAAAGAATAAAAGATCATCAACATAAAACAAACAATACAGTTTCTTTTGCCCCTCCTCTTTGACAAATACACATGGATCAGCTTTCCCTTGCTTAAAACCTAGAGAAAACAATACTTCAGTGAGTTTTGTGTGCCAACACCGTGCACTTTGTTTGAGACCATAAAGGGACTTCTTCAGAGCACAAACAAATCCCTGTTTTACCTGTACGCCATCAGGTGGAAGCATATAAAGTGATTCATCTAGAGATCCGTACAGAAAAGCTGTATTCACATCATGGTGACTAATGTGTAGATTCTCTTCTGCAGCTAGCTTGAGCATAAGCCTAATGCTCTCATACCTCACTGTGGGTGAGTAGGTCTCGTGATAGTCTTCACCTGGTACCTGTGCAAAACCTCTGGCTACCAATCTGGCTTTGTGTCTGACTATCTTGCCATTTTGATCTGTCTTCGCTTTGAAGACCCATTTGCTTCCAAGCAGTTTCATTCCTGGAACTACTGGAACAAGGTCCCATGTTTTGTTCCTTTCCAAGGAATCAAGCTCAGCCTTCATGGCATTTAACCATGGCTCAGCTTCCTTTGAATCCAAATCCTGGATTTCTTGGAAACTTGAAGGTTCAAACACCTTCTTGGAGCTTTTAACAGCTGTTACTGCTATCTTAGCAAACTCATCAGCAAATCTCTTTGGAGGTCTGCCTTTTGTTGCTCTCTGTGACCTGCGAATTAGCCTTAAGTCTTCAACACTCTCCTCTTCCTTCTTAGGAGAAAAGTGACCTATTGTGAACAATGGTTCCTCTAATTCTTGATCAGAGCTTTCAGAGGGTCGCATAGAGGCTTTCGCACTCTTGAAATCCTCTGAATCACCCGATTCAGTTTCAGACTCAGAATCAGAACCTTCATCAGTGGGTGTGGGTTGTTGCGGTTGCTTTTGACTATCCTCAGTTTCATCACTGTCATCAGGATAACATTGGAAAATTCCCACATTCTCCCCCCACTTGGCATTGTACTCAACACTTCTTGTGAGCTTAATTGCCTTAGAGTCAGTCATCATTATTCTGTAAGACCCTTTCTGATAACCTAGAAAGATACCATGCAATCCACGCTTGTCTAACTTGGAGCTTTGTGGTGAGTGAACCCACATGTCAGAACCAAAAATTTTCATGTGTTTGATGTATGGCTTCTTGCCAAACATCTTCTCATAGGGGGTACAACCAATCGCTGAAGATAACCTGCGATTATAACTGTAAGTGAAACATGAGAGAGCTTCGGCCCAATAACTCTCTGGAAGATTGGCATCATGCAGCAAGGTTTTTAACCCTTGAAGCAATGTCTGATTTGCTCGTTCCGCAAGTCCATTCTGCCATGGCGAGCGAGGACTAGACAAATCGTGTTGAATTCCTTTCTCAGTCAGAAAAGCTTCAAACTGCTGAGAAGTGAATTCTCCCCCGCGATCACTGAAAAGAGTCTTTACCTTCTTACCATGCACATTTCCCAACCAAGCACAGAATTCCTTGAACCTTGGAAAAGCCTCTGATTTCTGCTTGAGATTGTACACATAAATATACCTGGAAAATGCATCAATGAGAACCATGAAGTACCTGTTTCCACCCAAAGAGGGCGCTAGTGGTCCAACCAAATCAGCATGAACAACCTGGTATGGTTCTGTAGCTTGCCTACTAGACACCTTACCTTTCGCAGCCATTTTCACTTTGTTTGCTGCGCATGCCTTGCACTTCATGTGGTACCTGCAGGGTTTAATAGTCATACCTTCAACCAAGGCAGGCATTTTAGATACTGCCTCAAAATGCAAATGACCAAATTTTCGATGAAAATCATGAATACATTCTGCATGCAAACTTTTGTTAGAACCTGCAATGCAACAAGTGTCATCCTGCACAACATCATCAAAATACAAAACATACAAACGATCAACATATTCAGCATGCAATACATAATCATTTTTCTTTGTGATGATGCACCTTTTGTTCTTAAAGGAAACGTCAATTTTCCGCTCATTCAGCTGTCCAACGCTGAGCAGATTATGCTTGGCATGTGGCACATAAAGCACATCCTGTATCGATAAGTCCAAACTGTGAAGAACAACAGTTCCGTAGCCTTTACTGGGAATTGTGTGGTCATCCGCCTGGTGAATCGCACCTTCCTGCGGTGTAAAAGACACGAACAGTCGCTTATCGTTGCACATGTGGTGGGTCGCCGCTGAATCAACAACGAAGAAAGATCTAGATGTCTTCTGGACCTCTGCAACCTTTGGAGTGAAGCGTGAGACCATTGCCTTGTGCTGCGTTGTCCTGGACACCGGACCTTTGCCTTTGCCTCGGCCTTTTCCACGCGATGAGCTTTCGCTGCGCTGCTCTGTCTTGGCCCTGGGATATCTGCATTCCCTCTTCATATGGCCTAGACGTCCACACGTGTAGCATTTCACTGCCTTCAAAGCTTTGGCGCCATCTGGTGGTTCCACTGCACTATGGGATGACGTCTGTGAAGTCTCCCCCTTGCCCATGCAGCTATCACCCTGGCGGTCTGCTCCTTTCAGAATCATGGCAGTATCACTGGCTACTGTGAGTTGAGCATTTGGCTGATTGGCATCAAATTCCCCACTTGCCTCATCCAGCCTTCTGCAGCTAGCCATCATGACTTTGGCATTAGCCTTCTGCGTCATCTCTGCTGCTTTAAATCAAGCTGCTTTATACAAGCTGCGTCTGTGTACAGCTGCTTCAATCCAAAAGCAAATTCAAAAGTACTTTCGATTTCCAGCCTCTGCCTGTGAGCCTGTGCCTTTCTGCTTAACTGCTTTGCTTATCTGCAGCTGCTTCAAACCGCATTCCAAAGGCAAGTTCAAAAGTGAAAGTTCTCTCTGCTGTCTTAAATTCATGCTGCGACACTGCTGCAGCTGCTTTACTTTCGATTTCCCCCAGCATAGGAAAAATTTATCCTCCTAGCCTTTTGCCTGTGCCACGGCAAAACCGGCTATAAAAGTTCAAAGTCCAGCCATAAAGCCATTAATTAGAAGCTGGCAGGCTGCCCGGAGCTGTAGCACATACCTCATCAAATCATCTTGACGCGCAGAGATATCGTCCGATCCGGCCCTCTGCATTCCGATCCTTTGCCGGCACTCCAATTCTTTGCTCCTTTGTTCCTTTGCCAGGAGCCCGACTTCTGGAGTCCATTCTCAAAACACTGCGTTGTTCTGGGCCCATAACCAAATGTTGGAGATAAGCAGTGTCCAGTGCACAGCGGAATGATGAAAAGTACGTGCCAACATGCTCTATATTACTTTATTTACACTTCAAAGCTGGTAATTTACAGAAAAACATTTTCCCTCTGCCGGAGCAGAGAAAGGCATCCTCTCTCCTCTAAAGCATGGAGAGAATCAACACCACTGAACTGCAAAGAACAGTGAAAAACAGGAAACCAGTGTACGTCACATCCAGTCTCCCTTCCCGTGAGAAAACCCAACAGCACTTGACTGTGGAATGTAAATATTGTCTTGTGACAAGCACTTCGCTGCTCAGTGAACCAACATGTAAGAGATGCTGCTAAAGTGATTTCTTGATAATAGTAAAAGTGACTGACCCCTGATTGGGAGCTCATGACTACAAATTTCTGCTGTCTTTGGAAGATAACACAATTTAGCTGGTAGGAGGGGCAGAGAGGTACTGTTGCAGTTTCAGTTCAGAAATGTAACTAGACTGAGCTATCTGGCTTGGAGCTGGAGCTTAACTGTCCTAGAAGCAGACTTTAAAGCTGCTTTGATGAAAGAGTTTCTTTTATTGCAAATGTGATGCAGAATCAGTAGGAGTATTTGTCAACAATAAAACAGAGATTACAGTGACACCATATGTCCCCAGTGCTTTTTTTCTAGATGTGAATAACAGTCACATCTAGTCAGTGATGTCAGTTTCCCAGAAAATTTTGAATGGGAACATTTTCCAGAGGAAAAAAAATCCCATATGAATTAATGTAATTTGCAAAGGAAATTCTTCAGTTTTGTGTCGGGAAATTTTCCTATGTCCTAAAGAGTGATTATATTTAGTATGTTTATTTTAACTGCATGTTGTAAACAATGCTAAAAACTTTGAAACCGCCATGCTTGCCTAACATTGAACTTGCAGTTGGCAGCCGCTTATGACACAAAAGATTTCTCACAGAAAAGTTAAGGAGTGGAAGATTTCCCATCCCACATACTGCATCTAGTATGGACCTCAGTTTTGTTTGGACGCAATCATAAAATCATTGCAATGCATATATATACCACCATGTTTATAAGCTGTTATAAACATGCCCATATGCTGTTATAACAGACTCTGAATAGATAACCTTCAAATTGGTCTTTTGAACACATGCCATCTTATTTTCCTCAGGGCAGTTAAAGAACAACTTTCCCTTTTAACACGCTACTCCAGAAATTTACTGCTTGGCATCTTATCACTTGCCATATATTGTACATCATGCAGCATAAGATTATTTAAATAATATATTGATGGCATTCCAAATTTGTGCTTATAAATGATAATTACACCAGGTAGTCATATGCCTGAGGGTAAAGGGTCAGGGTTCTAGCAAAGCAGAGCCAGATGGACAAAAGCAAATATTTTAGCATGTGCCAGCAAATAAATGAGGGACACATAAAGACAAATCTGTAGCGAATTGTAAGCTGTCTAGTTGTAACCCATGGTAACACTGAAAGAGAAATATTGCACCTTAATTATAAATATACAACTAGAGTTGAGCTGAAACTATTCTGTTCTTCATGACATTTTAAGCAGTGCCAAAAAATGTCTCCTGTTTTGGTGATATTCTAACGCTTCTTAGGAAAAAGCTTCCTTACTCATTTATGTTACCTTTACTTGTCTTCTTCTCTCATTGCACTCTCTCCCTTACCCTTAGTGACATCACCATATTGCAACTTTGCTACGTAACAGTGTGATGTCATCAGATTCACCCAGGTCAGTTGCAAAAGAGAATTGAGAGAGTGAATATTTGTAGTACTGAAATTTGAGAGAAGGGGATTAATTGAAATTGCTTGCTTTTATCAGAAAATCTAAACATATTTGGCATGATGCTATGAAGGATTAATCAAAATATGAGCACAATCTCATAATCTTTGTTCCATTGCTTTCAGCGTGTGTTTAAATCATTTTAATTAAAATCAATGGCTGAAACATTCCCCAAATTTTCAAATATGTCATATGAACATATGCGGTTTGTTTTTCCCCAAACTGTCAGTATTATATAATTGTCTTTAAATGTGCTCAATTAACTATGTAAAAGTTCAGTTCTTTTATCCATCAAGTTTAGTTCTTGGATGGATGGGATTCACATAATAATCCTTCTTCTTATATTTATCAATCACCTTGTGCAATTAGCCTCTAGATAATGTATAATAAAATATATTTTTGGGGAAAATCATAATTCATAATAAAGTAAGCCAACTGCAGCAAGAAACAATTTGAATCCCCTCACAATCATATAAAAATGAAAGCAAACACCTGCAAACAAAAACTAATCATTATCAGATTAATCAGGGTCAAAATTTCAGTGAAATTTAAATAATATTAATATGTTAACAGGTCTGGGAGAATAGAAATATCTTCAGCCAGTGCCAAAAAGACATTAAATGAGTAGTATTTAGGGGAAAAGGGACGCGGGTGGCGCTGTGGTCTAAATCACAGAGACTAGGGCTTGCCGATCGGAAGGTCGGCAGTTTGAATCCCCGCAACAGGGTGAGCTCCCATTGCTCGGTCCCTGCTCCTGCCAACCTAGCAGTTCAAAAGCACGTCAAAGTGCAAGAAGATAAATAGGTACCACTCCGGCGGGAAGGTAAACAGTGTTTCCATGCGCTGCTCTGATTCGCCAGAAGCGGCTTAGTCATCCTGGCTACATGACCCGAAAGCTGTACGCCGGCTCCCTCGGCCAATAAAGCGAGATGAGCGCCGCAACCCCAGAGTCGGCCACAAGTGGATCTAATGGTCAGGGGTCCCTTTACCTTTACAGCCTCCAGAGGGGCACCATTGAGGCTCCCAGCCTGTATGTTTGTGTATGCAAATGCATGTGCAGGGGGTGCCAAACTGAGTCTTTCACTCAAGTGAAATAAATCCTAGTTTTGCCCCTGCATGGGGCGGAAGAGACTTCAGAAGTAGCTGACCACCACCTAATATAGACATAATAGTGATGCCCTGCAAATGGTTGGCTAATTGGGAGTCACCCTTGGAAGGCACACTTCAGTCCCCTGTCATTCCCTTCCTGACCACGATAGTCCATCTATTGTTTTTAGTTGTTTCTGTTCTGTTGGAACACATTTATTTTAAAATACGTTTTACTCTTAAAATTGTCCATTTCCAGGTTGCAGTTGAACTAGTTAAAACTTCACATTTCTGAAAGTGCTCTAATGTTCAAAGACTTTTAAACACTTTGGTGCATCAAGTAAAAAGCTCTTAAGTTAGATGAACTAGCAAGGTAAATAGCACTTCGTTGGCATTAGCAACCAATAATTCCTGGAAGAGAATAGTATTGTGTCTCTAACATCTGTGCTGTGGGTTGTGTTGACTTATGTGATATACGACCAAACAGCTTACATTATTTCTTTAGAACAGATTTACAAGTTCATGTTTTCCTTCGTGAGGTGATGTCAGAGACCAGGCTGATGAGTACTGCTCTAATGAACAATGGTGGGAGCCTCCCCCTACCCCTCATAGCTTTCAACATTTTCCTTTTTTTAAGGGAAATTCCCATATTCCAAATGGGATTCCTCGCAAGAAAAGGGATAAGTTGAAAGCTATGCTCCCCCTGTTCCTGGCCAGGATCCTGAAACTGCACAGGAGCAGGAGAGCAGTATTGATTTGGAACAACGGTTTGCTGGGGGACACAGTTCGGAAGAGAACAGTTGGGCAGAACTGGGGTGGGGGGACAGCCAGAAGAGGAAGAACCGCAAGAGAAAGTATTCAGCCTATTAGTCCAAGGGCAAGGAGATTAGATAAAATGGCTGAACAGAAGGCTTGGTGGCAGAGAGATCATGTTGCAAGGCTTGGAAGTGACAGGAGTAACTAGGGGGAAGTGGGTGTGAATCTTAAGTGGGACCACTGTCATTCCAAGAATGGTTGCTTTTTTCTTTTGCTGTCAGCACTCAAAGCTCTTTCGCTGGTAATGGGACTCATCTTGAATGAACCTAAAAAATAACCTGATCAGCTTCCATTGATTGGTCTATGGTTGGTTGTAATTCACATTTATCTTCACCATAACATAATGATGAAAAAGGGCCCCATACTTTGCAGGGTGGGGAGCCAAAATAATTTGAATTCAACATAGTTAGTTACTAACAAGTATTTGAAGTGTTGGCATAGGCTCTTTGTTAACTTTGCCTCTTCCCTTTGAAGTATATCTCTTCCACTATAAAAATTAGGCTGTAAGAACTTTGGAGCATTTTCTTTTTCTTTTTCTTTTCTTTCGCCACTCTTCAATGACTAATTTATCTCCATTAATTAAAAACTTAAGTTGGAAATAGCTCTTACTCTTTAGATAAAGAAAATCACCTTCTTTTCCGTTAGGTTTGTCATACTTTATATTACCTGAAGAAATGAACTCCTATACTTTCCCCTTGGTAACAATGAAGTTCAACTGCTTTAGCTCAAAATACACTTTCTTGTGCTGTTAGAAATAATAAAACCATCCTAAAACAGATGGACATAGGTGCAGACCTTTTGTAGTTAGCATAGTTTATGGTGTAGTTTAGTGACTTTCTATCACTTGTATAATTTAGATTTTCCCCATTTTTATGGGTTACATAAAATATTCCTCATATTTTAAGCTACTCGTTGGGGATATAGGATAGAATGAACAGTAAAATATTTCTGTCATTATCCTGCAATGTCTAAATCTGTTCTTAAAGTAAGAAATGAGAATTATATTTAGGGATTGGGGATTGGGGAGCACATGTTATTATAATATCTGCAGGATCCTTGATAGTAGTAGAACTGTCTTTCTATTATTAAGTAGCATCTGCAATTATCTGTGGGAACAGAAAACTAATGCCATTTAATCAACTCTAGTTTTGATTACATTGACTCCAGCAAATGTTACATGTCCTTCTTGTTAACAGGTGGCAAGACCATGGGAATTTATGTGTAAAGAATTGATTTATGTACAGTGGTACCTTGTTCCTCAAACTTAATCCGTTCCGGAAGTTCATTCCACAACCAAAATGTTCTAAAACCAAGGCATGCTTACCCATAGAAAGTAATGCAAAACGGATTAATCTGTTCCAGACTTTTACAAACAACCCCTAAAACAGCAATTTAACATGAATTTTACTATCTAACGAGACCATTGATCCATAAAATGAAAGCAATAATCAATGTACTGTACTATAAATTAAATAAGACAGTATTATAGATTATTAAAATTAAAATTAATTTTTTAATATACCTGCACTGATGGTAGTCATTGTTTGGATAGGGGGGCTTTTATCCATTTCCACAGTCACACAATCAATCAATCAATCAGTAGCTGAACTGGGTTCTACAGAGTCACAAAAACAAATTAACCGAAAAAGCCTCAAAAACAAAAATGTAAAATAAATAGCAAAAACAAAAGCACCAAACTTAATCCGTTCCAGAAGTCCATTTGACTTCTGGAATTTTCAAAAACCAAGGTACAGCTTCTGATTAGTGCAGGTGCCCTGGAAACAATAGCCAACAGCTGCATCAGACGTTTGGCCTCCAAAAAACATTTGAAAACCGGAACACTTCTGGGTTTTCAGTGTTTGAGTACCAAGGCGTTGGAGAACCAAGGTACCACTGTAGTGTTCTAGCAGTCTCTTTAACTTTTGCAGGAGCATTAGAAACCAAAACCAAGTTGTTACCTTTCCTAGGGGAGGAGGAAGCAGATATTCTCTAGGAGGCTCATTGTTCTGAGAATAAATTAAAGCATTGTTCCATGGGAACTAAACTACTTTCCCCCCACAGGGCACAATTAACTTAGGGAGTTTGCTGCCAAAAGATATAGAGATGGCCACTCACCCAGATGGTCTTTAAAAGGGATAAAACAAATTCATGGATGAATCTCTATATTCAGAGGCAGTGGACTGTTAAATGCCTGGGACTTGGGTCCAGCATTGGAGAGGGGGGCGCTGTTGTTTTCAATCTCTGCTTTGGAGGTTCCTAGATGCATCTTACTTCTAACTACTGGACTAAAGGGGCTCTTGATTTAAGCAGGCTTGTTTAAATATTCTGAAGTCAGGCAGATTTTACTAGCCAATCTGCAACACCTGTTTATTAGTTTATTAGTTAAGGCATCTCTGTTAAGGCATCTTTATGCGCCCCCTCGCCCAGCTTGTCCGGAGTTTTGGGCTGGGTTGCCATCAGTATGCCGATGACACCCAACTCTATCTGTTGATGGATGGCCATCCTGACTCGGCCCCCGATACACTGGCGAGATGTCTGGAAGCTGTGGCTGGATGGTTACGTGGGAGCCGGTTGAAGTTAAATCCTTCGAAGACAGAGGTCCTCTGGCTGGGGCGGGACGATATGGGATTGAGGGGGCAACTCCCATCTCTTGCGGGGGTGCAATTAGTGCCAGCACCGTCCGTTAAGAGTTTGGGTGTAATCTTCGATACCTCCCTCTCTATGGAGGCGCAGATTACAGCTATAACAAAGGCGGCATTTTTTCATCTCCACCAAGCTAAGCAGTTGGCCCCTTATCTCTCTCGCCCTGACCTAGCCACTGTGATCCATGCGACGGTCACCTCCAGACTGGATTATTGTAACTCGCTCTACGTGGGGCTGCCCTTAAGACTGACCCAGAAACTCCAGCGGGTGCAGAATGCCGCAGCGAGACTCCTTATGGGGTCTTCACTGCGAGATCACATTCATCCGGTACTATACCAGCTGCACTGGCTCCCGGTGGAGTACAGGATCAGGTTTAAGGTGCTGGTTTTAACCTTTAAAGCCCTATACGGCCTAGGACCCTCGTACCTACGGGACCGCCTCTCCTGGTATGCCCCACAGAGAAATCTACGGTCTGCAAATAATAACATCCTCAAGGTCCCAGGCCTCAGAGAGGTTAGGCTGGCCTCAACTAGAGCCAGGGCTTTCTCGGCTGCGGCTCCAATCTGGTGGAACGCTCTGTCACAAGAGACTAGGGCCCTGCGGGACCTGACATCCTTCCGCAGGGCCTGCAAGACAGAGTTGTTCCACCAGGCCTTTGGCCAGGGCGCAGCCTGACTCCCTCCTCTGGCAACCTGCTTAGAATCTTGCTTAATTAGTTGCCATTAATTTGATTTTAATTGATTTTTATAATGAAATATTTTTAGAATGTGTTTTTTAGAATCTGATTGTCTGATTGTTGATTGTTGTTAGCCGCCCTGAGCCCGGCTTCGGCTGGGGAGGGCGGGATATAAATAAAATTTATTATTATTATTATTATTATTATTATTATTATTATTATTAATAATAATAATAATATCCCACTAACTGCAGGTGTGCCTAAAGCTTTGTCTACTGCATCATTCTTTTGAACTGTTTCATCAAATGGCAACATCTGGACACTTAGGAAGGCAGAGGCACTGGACTGTGTTTGGGGAGCCTGCAACATTTTACCTGAGAGACAGCCTCTACAAATCCTCCTTACCCTAAAAAAAAAAACTCCATGAGGAGTTTCCCCAGCTTTCAGGAAAAGCACTAGCTTTTGCTTGAAGACAGGCATTTCCAAGTGTGGTGGAAGAAGTTTACGCATACACTCACTGCACTCATTTCTTTTTTAGCCAGAGGATGAGTGTTGAAATAATTTCCTCCTTTAGGCTGAAGACAAAAGCCCCCTTCATGGATGAAGGGAGTCCCATGCATGGAAAGGGAGCCCTGGGACAATGGGGCTGGCCTTGTTTCTAAGATGACACAGTTTCCTTCACAGATGTCCATGAGTTTGGCAAGAATGTCTAAGCTGAGGGAGCCAGCTTTGCAGGCTTCCCCAGCTCAGACACCCCATGCCTAATACTCGTGTTAGTCAAATGAAGCAGTGCAACCTTAAGGGCAAGGGCAGCAATGTGTCCCACTGATCTTTTCTATGTGTGGACTTTGTTCATGTGGGTAATCCTGGAAGGGAAGCTAGACATTCTAAGTATTGTAGAAGTGGTTTGAATATACATTTTTTGCTCTAAGAACAAATGCCTCCACTGCATTCTGAGACATGTTCAAACCATGCCTACTCCACTTATGAAAGTCACATAGGGCCATCTTTCACAGTACCCACCCCCAGCCTTCAGCCCAGACCTGAATGTGGGTAGCAACCAATACACCGAAGGAAAGAAACAGAATCCTGAGCTAATAATGGGGATTGTTGCCAGGGCTGCTGGTGTCACAAAGCTACTGAAGTCATCCCCTTATAACACAAAAACAGATATGAGCTACAGTTGAAGAGGAAAATGGGAAGGAAACAGGAGTAGACTAAAGGGGCTCTTGATTGTGGGCACAAGGGCTCTATAGGATGGAGAGAGGGAGGAAGCAGGAAACAAGGGAAGAAAAATTACGCAGTTCAACAACTACACAAACCCACTGGGAGACTGGGAATGCAGTGTCATCAAGTGTGCAGAATGATGCCCACCATTATCTCTTCTCTTGATCTAATTCTGTGACATGCTGTTGAGGACCTGAGTCACTGTCTACTATTAACAAAATATAGAATCTGAAGTTTAATCCAAAGAGAAATCCTGGTGGCTCAGCCTCCTCTAATTGGGGTTCCACCCACCTTGAGGAACTCATTCACCTGGCATTTCACTTGATTGCCAGATGACTGGGGGCACATTTATATTACTTCAGGTTGTGCACTATCAGCCTGCACCCCTTTTTTACAGCAGCAACAACAGCAGCAGCAGCAGGTGAAAACATGGGGCGGACCTTCTTGGTGGAAGTGCCAACCCAGATTGTGGACTTGAGAAGCTCCACTAGAACTCCCCTCTGCCTGCTTTTCCAGCATCAGGTAAAAACAATGTTTTTAAATTAGCTGGTGTGTGTTTTGCTGATAGCAGCTGAGTAATTTTGCTTTATTGCTAGATTATTTTTAACTGTTTTTATTTTGAGTTGTAAGTTGTTTTGAAGGCTTCTTACATTGGGTGGAAGGGCGCGGAATATAAAATTTTATCTGAAGTCTGTTGTGAACAGGAAGGAGAATTCAGGACAGTGGTTGTGCAGTTGTTTGCATCCTAATCAGACCTCTTCCATAAATGGGATTTGGGCCAACATTCCTCAGACAGCAGCTGCTCACCTCTCCATGTGCCTCCCTTCCAATACCACATGGCAAGGTGTTGAAGCTGCTGGGACTTTCAAAAGCAGTTTATATTCTGACATGATTCAAATTTAAACATTCAAAAATCCCACTTGTGTGCTGAAACCTTTGGGCAAGCCTAAAGTAATTCTTTAGATCACAACCTGTATTTTACACATTGTATTTTCTGTTTTAAGGTGGTAATTTGTACACAGCCAGCATGATTATATAGAGATTGCTCCCCAATTTGCTCACATTAATCCCATTATCCCTTTCTTCTTCTGGTACTCATTTGGCTCAGGGACCTGTCTTATTTGCTTATGCTTTTTTTGTAAAGTACTACATACCCTTGATGTCATGATACAAAAAAGAATACTGATCATCTTCCCCTAAACAAGTCCTGATGGAATTACTAGGAGCCACAAAGATTCAGTATAGTAGTCTTTCCAACTTCCATTTATTTCTCTGAAGCTTGCAGAAGAGAACCACCTGGGTGACTGTGTCCCATGTTAATCAGTTGAGAGGGGGCTGCTACCTTAGACACCAAAATGTATTGGGCTGCTCCTGCGTATGCCATAAGTAGGAAGAAACATATGGCAAAAGTGGAAACTAAAAGTGAGCTGGAGCATAAATGTAAATGTGTAGATATCCCAGGAGAAACATAACCAGAATAGATATTCAACACAACATACTTTCTTAACAATAAGTAAGTTTTGATATTTGTGTATTAGTGTGATTTAAAAATTAACAACAAAAAAGTATTTAAACAAGATACTTACGTTGCATAAAAAACACCTAATACTTTATAAGAAGGCTGCTCTTGAAACATACTAATCCCCCTTCCAATATGTGTTTTATGTGATTTGGGGCCATATTTGAAAAACAATTCTTGTAAATGCAATTCACAATTCTAGCAGAAAATTACATTTTGTGTTTCTGTAATGATCCCATGAGTTCTTTTTTGCATAAATCCTTTCTTCCACTTTGAGATACAAATCTGTTTTACTGAAGACAAAATGCATTTTCAGCTGAAAAAATGTAAATTAATTTTCTTAGAAAATTCCTCTGTGGGCCCTAAGTTCTGAAATATGAGGATCACTGGCGTTCTATAAGAAAGTGGTAATTTGAATTTTTACTACTATTAAATTTTTATTGGTAATTTGAATATTTTGCTATAATTACAAATTCCCTTTTTATCAAGGATATAGGCTGTGTTTATCAGCCCTGTTGCATTGTTCATTGCTGACGTTTGGAAAAAGTAGCAATTTGTATGTGGCTTATAAATTTGTCATGGACAATTTTCTGTTAAGTATAAGAATCAATTCCTTAACTGCTTATGCATCTGAGAAGCCTGAATTTATAGTAAAATGTCATGTCTCCATTTCTTATGGATTTCATTGTACCTTTTAAAAGAAAACCTAGTTCTTTCAGAGAAGTTCCTTGCTGTTCTGCACTGATAAAATCATTTCAGCTGGCAGAAGTTCCATCCCAAATCTGAGCCCTCCTCAGTGCACAGCACTTTAAGTGGAATGAAATGCTCCACTTTTCTATGTATTGTTTGTGCCAAAGAAGCCTTGAGTTCGAGCACATTTACATCTGTTTTGGGTAATTCTCTGCATATGTTCCAAAATGTAAGTTATCCATCTTACCCAAGAAACAGCATTTGTTGGAAACAGTTTGCCAATTGGAAACTCGATTGAATTTGTTCTATCATGCTGAGGCTTCATTTGAGGTCTGAAATATGTTCATCTTTGTTCCTCCAGCTGTTTTACCATTCTGAACCAAAAGCTTTTCCTACAGCCTAAGTCCTCAAACTTGCTATGCCAATAAGTTGTCATAAGACATCAAATTATGCTCACATTAGATGTTACTTTATGCTAAGGAAAACTTGGCTCAGCAGGGACTCAATTGACCTCTTGTGTTTATCTGCCTGCCTAGGATTGCAAAAGTGGAGTTGGGCTTGTTAAGCACCTGGTAGGCTCCAGAAGGTAGACGTTTGGCCCGAGTTTGCAGTTGCTGAGTCTGCTGAGACTCAAGGGAATGGAGAGTGGAAGAGTAGATGAGGGCTAAAGAATCTGTGTCTCTTTCGGTGCTGCTGGAGTGTAGCTCCCATCACCTCTGACCATTGGCTGACCATGCTGTCTGGGGCTAATGATTGTAGTTCAGCAACAGCTGGAAGGCCACAGGTTCCTCACCCTGAGGTGCATTATGACAGGGTAGGTTATGTAACCCAGGGATACTTGTGGAGGCTACTGAGCAGGTCAAGAAGAAAAACTGGACAATGCCTGATCGGCAACAGGGTGTCTGTGTATCAAAATAGCAAATGTTATCAAGGCAAACCAAATAAAGGCAGCCTACTTGAACCTCACCTTTCAGTTTAGATTTTATACAGTCTTATGGAGACCCAATAGAAAGATGCTAAAAGATATACTATATGCTACCTTTAAGACCGGGGGAAGTTTTGGAGTTGCTTGGTTAGCTTAAATGGCTTTGTCACAGAAAAGGGGGGCAACCAAGGTACAGAAGGTTATGCCTTTTGTCTAAAATGGTTGTTGCACAATCCTCAAACTGACCTCAGTGGGTACACTGCTGTTAGTTCATTCATGTAGGCATGCTCTTTTTTTTCCTTTTTTTTTTAAGTGTTCATTGCTGCCTGGAAGGACCTTTATGGAGATGTTCCTTTGTCTTTGGGCAGCTTCTTGCTGAAATGGGGATTTAGGTGTTCTTTACAATACAGTCCTTTGGCTCCTAAGTTGTAAAGAGGCATTTGCTCTTGTGCCTTTCAGTTTTTGTCCCACAAGAGCTTATCCATGAAACCCTCCACAACAGAGTCAATTCTTCATTATGTCAAATGAAAACAAATAATAGCCAGGTGTTCTTTTTAATAAATGTATTTTTATTAAAGATTTTCTTGATTTACAGAAGTATGTGTAATGTGTCTCTCTCGTATTTTTACCATGTAACATTTTTACAAATCAGTTTCATTTGCTGAGACCTTAGGAAGAAAAGGGGGAAAGAGGTGGGGGGAGATGGGGGGGGGTCGGGTGGTGATGTTTCTATTTTACTTAATATATTTGGGGTTTTGTGTCAGCATCACTTGTGCAGGTTCTCTGCTATTCACCTGTGTTTCTTTGGTGGTGAGAGAGGTTGGGCTCGGCCTAGGGTGTGGCTGTTTGTTTGTGATTGGCTGTGGTGGTCTTTGTTTTCGTGTGTGAGTGGGGTGGGTGGGTGTTTTGGATCAGGGGAGCCATACCAGGGTGAAGGCATCGTCTTGTGTTTGTCCCTGTGTCAGTTTCAGTTTATTGGTTAATTTTTCTAGTAGGGCTATTTCCCATACTATTTGGTACCATTGGTACATGCTTACGCCTGACAGGTCTCTCCAGTGTCTGGTTATGGTGTTTCTGGCTGCTGAAAGTAGGCGGGTTGTGAGTTCTTTGTGGTGTAAATGGGCATTATTGTCTTGGAAGATGTTTAGTAGGGCCAATTCTGGGGTGATTTCTAATACTTGCTTAGTTATTTTACATAACAGCCAGGTGTTCTGAAGTGTCCACATTACTACAGACTCCTCCAAATGTCTGCTACTTCTGCTCACATTTCATCTCAAGACTAACTCTTAAGGGAATTGGATACATTAATGGACAATGAGACTATTAGTGGCTATTAGCCACACTGGCTGTGTACTGCCTCCAATATTGCAGTAGGCCTCTGATCACCATTTGCTGGGAATCACAATGGGTGAGATTGCTATTGTGTTCATGTGCTGCTTGTTGGCTTCCCATAGACATGCGGTTAGATACTGTGAGACCTGGCTGCTGGACTTAAATGGACGTTTGTTCTGGTCTAGGAGGGCTGTTCTTATGTCTCACTCCTGTGTAACACATGGGATGGTGGTGACTCATGTCCAAGTTGCTTCTGGCTCTTTGCTCTAACTAGCAAATCTCACTCTCAGTTTTGGAGCTGGGCTGGGAGATATGCCTGCAGTGATAGATAGGGGGAAGTGGGAAGGAGTCACAATTCCCTCACCTATATGACCTTTAGTGCTCTGCCAAAAACCCGTCCTGCTATTTCTTGAAAGTTTTCTTCCCCTGTGAGAGAGTTTGATTTTTCTGCCATTTTCTCAGGACGTTTCAGGATTTCTTTAGAATTTTGGCTGAAGTGGGGTTGAGTTTATCTTATCACTGCAAGATGGCCGTGGGTGGGCTTGTTTTTCTCTTTCCATTAGTCATTTCTCCAGCACTGTGCAGCCTCCCCAGCTTCCTGATCTGAAAAAAAAAATCCCATAGGAGAAGTTACCTCACTTATCTTTCCCCAAGGTTTAATTGAAGCAGGGGAAATTGGCTACTGAGCGCCTGAGGCTGAGATCAACATAGTTGCCAAATTTGTTTTTAAGCAAAGTCCTTCCTTTTAATTTTTTAAAATGAATTACACTGATTGCTTTAAAAATAAAAAGACTTCACTTAAAAAAAATTCCATTGAACTGCTGCCTGGCCCAGCAGTTGATACCTTCCTCACTTCCCACTCTTCCAGAAAAACCTAGCTGAGGACATCATGGGATTTCCGGAAAGTGTGGGAACCCGGGAAGGCTGCAAGGTGCAGACTACCAGAGATAATGATTAAAGAAATGAAATGAAGGATGCTCACACACACACACCCCCGGCATCTCTAAAAGTAAGGAAAGTACCCACAAAAACCTGCACTGCAACATGAGATTTTACCAAAATCTTCTCTCCTCTTTGATAATTTTTGAATACAACTTATTTTCTCATAAATTACTGGGCAGTGGTCAAAACCAAAAATAAGCACAGCGCTACTTTTGATGTAAAAATTCAACCCAAACTCTTTTGTTTGTGAATGGAGTAGATGTCAATAAATAAAAAATGCTTTCCCTGTTGCATCTGTTTTGGCTAACAGGTCAGATTTCCCTTAAGGTTTTGTAATACAGAGTGTCTAAGGCAAAGGAGATGATATGGTATTTTAGTTTGGTTTGCTTTCTTGCGTTAACCCTGTCATCATAGCAAAATAGGTAGCAGAGTATACCAGGAGTATGTGTGGGACGTCTGTTGTTCTCAGTATGTCGGTGATGATGTGGCATGCCCCTTGGGGAGAGAGGCCCCAAACACCCAGTGACTGCCAGATCAGGGAGTATTTAATGTTTCTGTGTGAAGATTCATGGTTTTGAATGTGTACAGTGTTAAGTGCTGGGTAGTGCCCCCCCCCCCCCGTTTCCCACACTAAAGTTACCACAGAAGTTAAAAAAAAATGCTAGGCCTATCCTTCACTTAGCCTTTCCTTTTTTTTATTTTTTAACAAAATGAAAAATACGTAGAGCAGTTGTCATTTGTTAAAGTGTAGCAGAAAGAGCGAAACAGGCCAGTGGATGCTTCATCAAGAACACTCATTCAGAATGATGAATGTGGCTAAACACACATTTGTTCGTAAAACTTGCAGAGTGGATGAGCATCATTAAGCATGAGAAATAGGTGCAGCATGCTGGGGAGAGAGTGGAGCAAACAGATGTTGTGAATTTTCGCAGGCATCCTTCATCCACCAGTCCATCATTAATATAGTTGAAGGTGATCCTTTCTTTTATTTAATAAGCACAAACAAAGAGCATGCGCTGTGCTAGGACTGCTGAATATACGGTTTTCGAAGGGGGAGGAAGGCACAAAATGCAGATAGATGGGCTACTTTACTCAGGGTGGTGGTAGTAGTGGATCATCACAATCGCATCAGATACTTTGGTGGCTCACATCCCCACCTTCTTATGTTTACCGCTTGCCTTTCAGCAGGAATACTCTTTAAGCAATTCACGTAAAGAGTCTTAAAAGTAAAATACATTATTTAAAAACTAGAATCAAAACTATGAACATATAAAAGCTGACAACAAAAGTCATGATGAAAGTTGAAAAACCAAGTCTCAGCCTTCTAAACCTCAGTGGAATGCCATGGTTTTCAACCATCTCTATAAGGAGGAAACAGAAGCTACCATTCTGACCTCATAAAGGGAAAAGTTCCATAATTCTTAGGCCACCATAGAAAAAGCCCTGCTCCTAGTTGAATAGCAGTTTGAAAGCCTTTCGTCAGATCTGGTTACCATTGAATGTGCACCGGATCTACTTGGTATGTTGAATAAATGGGGAATCTGTGTGGGGAACTATGGATTATTGACTATTATTTAATTTCTCTACCACTTAATATATTAAAAATAACTCTAAGTGCTGTACAAAAAATAAGCAACAACAGACAACTTAAATAATTACGATGCATTATCTATTCTCAGAACTGATGTCGGGTTCTACATTGACACTGGATTCTAAAATGGTATTAAATTGAATTGTTCTACAAGTTTTGTTATAGGGCTCTAATATTTACTATGATTTAGCACAGAAACCTCAAGCTTCAAGTAGTAGTTTACTAAATCAAGTTGTAGTTTACACTTGCCATTATTGCCTTGGAATCATAACATAGTGTGAGATGATAAAAGTAATAAAATAATGAAGTATAATAAATATAGGCCAGTACCTTTGCCACTTTTGTGCATACACTATGTAGTGGAACAAAATAGAGATAAAGTAGCCACTCACTGACTTTGAATTCCCCAGTTTTGAATCAGTTAATCAAAGTTTTTAGTCATCCTGCTAGTACATCAGAATATATAAATAATGGAGTAGCTATAGCAACTCAGATATAATGACATCTGATATAGGAATACTGTATAAAGAAATGTGCACAATGAGGTAACTGGGTATACTGGGAAGAACAAAGAAGTGTGAGCTGATTCTTGTCACAAGCTTTTATAGAGAATCTGCAAAAAGGACACATACATACTGGAATCAGATGCAAGCAGTCTTCAGCTTTGTGCTCACAAGATCAATTCAAAACATCGCTCCATGAACTCCAAACACCTTGTGTTGAAATAAGCCTATAGATTATATTTAAAAATAGAGTTAAGTCCTATGTCCATTTCTACCAATCTCATTATTGTTAGAGGAAAGGCTCCTTTGAGTAAATCATTTGCCTTACTTCGCTTTTCTTGAGCCCTGAAGTAAAATCTTTCCTGAACAATGTATTTTGCATGGGGAAACAAATCAATAATTTTAAGAATGATAATTGTATCTCCACAGAATAAGAAGAGGCAGATGTGGAAGGGAAAAACAATAACGTGCTACTGCCACTTAATAATAATAATACTCTTACTTGCTCATCTTCCTATTTTGTAATATAAATTAGAACTTCATTTGTTAAATTCCCAGTGGCTTTGAACTCTTACTGAAGAGTGGTGTGTTGTTAGGAAATATGCCAGCCATATTTAATTTTTCATACTGAAAATAAACTAAGTGATCTTTTTCAGTATCATATTCTGAGATGATACAAGTAGGGGAGGAACTTCAGTACAGAATCCCAAGAGAGCTAGTTCCATCTATGGGTTTGATACTTGAGAAGCAATGTGTGTTTGGCATTTCCAATTCACAAAGTTCATTTATCCTTTTAGAATTTTAAGCCTGAAAACATAGCTGGACATTTAGAAAAGCAACCTCCGAAAGCATTGGTTTCTCTTTAGGTGGGATGTGTATTTAGGAAGGATGCCACAGTCCTAAAACTGGATAACTCAGTTGGTTAGAGCATGGTGCTGAAATTACCAAGGCTGCAGGTTCAATCCCCATAAGAAACAGCTGCATTGCAGGGGGCTGGACTAGATGATTCTTAGTATCCCTTCCAACTTTATGATTCCCAATCAGCAGTCTTTTCCTTGACCCCTGCCACAATATATGTTGGCATTGATTTTCTAACCAGTTTGTACTCTCTTCAAACTTTCCTATTTTTTTGAGTTGTTGGCACTCAGCAATATAAGGTATGCCTAGCATATGATATTTTCTGGATAAGATGGGTTTTTATTGACTAAGTGTCTTCGTCCTGGTGTGTCCCTTTGACGATCACCAGGGCACCTTCCAGGAAGGTGCTCTGGTGATCTCCACCAGGGGCGTGGTGGGGTGAAGCATCTTCGCCCCAGCATGTCCCTTTCATGAAGGTAAGGTGGCTCAGAAAACCATAGTTAACATTAACCACCACTGGACGTCCCAACAAGTTGTGACAAAGTAAAAATGGAAGTGAATGCTTCTGAGTACCTCCCTGGAGCTGTATCTGATAGGGAGTGGGGAACAGAAACTCTGCTTACCGTATTTTTCGTCCTCTAGGGCGCACTGGCCCATAGGACGCACCTTGTTTTTTTTGGGGGGGGGGAATGAATAAAAAAAAATATTCCCCCCCCAGCCACAGCTGCCGCCCCAAGCCTTGCGCACACCTGCCCGAAGCACGGGGCGCCCTCCGGAGGAAGGGAACTCCCGCCGGGCTTGCAAGGCTTGCGGATAGCTTCCTGAAGCCTGGAGCGCAAGAGGGGTCAGTGCGCACCGACGCCTCTCGCTCTCCAGGCTTCAGTAAAAGCCTGCATTCGCCCCATAGGACGCACACACATTTCCTCTTCATTTTTGGAGGGGAAAAAGTGCGTCCTATGGGGCGAAAAATATGGTACTTCTTAAAAAGGTAAAGGACCCCTGACAGTTAAGTCCAGTTGCGAGCAACTCTGGGGTTGCAGCACTCATCTTGCTTTACTGGCCAAGGGAGCCGACGTTTGTCCACAGACAGTTTTTCCGGGTCATGTGGCCAACATGACTAAGCCACTTCTGGCGAAACCAGAGCAGCACACAGAAACGCCGTTTACCTTCCCGCCAGAGCGGTACCTATTTATCTACTTGGACTTTGACGTTCTTTTGAACTGCTAGGTTGGCAGGAGCAGGGACCGAGCAATGGGAGCTCACCACGTCACGGGGATTCGAACTGCCAACCTTCTGATCGGCAAGTCCTAGGCTCAGTGGTTTACACCACAGTGCCACCCGTGTCCCTTTACGTCTTAGTCAAACTCAATTGATTTCTGAGCCTTCTTCAGCCAGCCCCCACCCACTGACAGCATTCCGAATGGCTTTTCTCCCACCTCATTTTTCTGGCTGCTGAAGGTACTTCAGCAGTAGCAAGTGGGTAGAAGGAAGGAACAAAGGAAGGGAAGGCAGCATACATAGCCTGGCATACTGCCAGCCTGCTCCTTTTAGAAATAGGGTGCTGACTAGATGGATCCTTGATCTGATCCAGCAGGGCTGCTCTTACGTTCTTAATTTGCTTCCGTTGAGATACATTATTTGTCCCTTTTTAACCCGTGGGAACAATCCTGCTTACTGAATGGCATTCAAAGGTTTCAGCCCCCTGTCCTTTGGGTGCTTTAAAGGTCACGTCAGGAAACCTGAACTGCACACAGTAATATAGAGACCCAGAAACCTTGAATGCACACTCTTGCAATCATATACTATCCTCTGAATCACATGTTTTCAACCAGGTGTCATACTATGAAATACCACCAGCTGTGGAACACCATTCAAAGTCACAAATGTCCCACATATTAAACACCCTAGAAATTATATGTACTTGGCAAAGATCAGGACAGACTCTATACATATGTTACAGGGATTTTTTTCTTCTTCAGCATCCGCTCAGGGTACTTGGAGGACAGGCAAAAACTATTATGTTAAATTGTGCTACCTATACCATCAGCTTTTGTCTTTGCTAAAGCTGCCAGTTTTTATAAACAACTGAAGACAGAAAGGGTTTACTAAGAATAATGTTGAAGCCCAAAAGAATCCTACAGCCTATAAATCTTAATAGAGGTTCTAAGATTCCAGTGGGCTGCATATGTCTCTTTTACCCAGCCTCACTCCATCTTGGCTCCCCTGTGATGACTACAATTTTCTTGAAACAAGAAGCACAGTGACTTGAATTTACTCCTGGCGCTATTTGCCTACAAACAGGAATACATGCATATAACCTATGCAAATCAATAAAAACATGTCAAGACCCCTTAGATCGCAGTACTCTCCTAAAATGCAATTTATCATGCTGCAAATGAGAGCAAGAGACTAGGTAACAAATAGTGTCTGATCGTTTAACTAGCACCTGTTGTCATGCATTTGAAAACTGCATTTTTTATTTGACGTACAGTAAATTGCATTTTCATATATATGGAATGGAAGTGGGACCTGGGGATGTACACATGCAGGCATTTATGAACATTATGAAGAATAGAAGTTATATAGCACTACCCCTTTTTAAGTACTGGAATTAAAACAAAATATATTTCTCTGTGCATTTGTTGGACACAAAAGGTAAGTTCAGGGAGTGTGTTTTAGAGGTCATCTGTTTATGGCCCTTTCTATAAGAACACCTGCAGTATGTTTTGTTTTGCAAAACACTCCCAACACGTTAACCCAACAGTATTTACTACAAATTGAAACAAGCTGTTTTGCACTTAACTCCTGGGGAGGGGCGGGTGGAGGGCAGCGAGGGACAGTTGACAACTTGGTAAGCTTGTCTTCCTAACAAACAAGTTATGGATAAATGAGATTTGTTCAGATTAATTTCAAGGTCTCACCTTACAACCTGTAATGTTTTACTGTGTTGAATAATGTCTAGCAAGGATCCTTCCATAGGTGGAAACACAACAATTGCAATTTAACACATGTGGAGATTCTCTCCCTCCCTCTCCCTCTCCCTCTCCCCCCCCCTCTCTCTCTCTGGTTCCCCAGTCATTAGTGGCTGCTGTGGCTGTTGTCACGAAGGCAAACCCTTCAGACATATATTATTCCCTTCCCTGTCTATACTGACTTGCGTGTTCCAAAGAACAACAATATTGGTTACCTCTGTAAATTTGAGCAAGATAGCAGTACTTGCTGGCATTGAGATACTTCTTTTTAATATCACTGTCAAGGGACTCCATGTCCAAAGGAAAACTGCAAGACATAGGAGGCATGGGTTGGGCTAACAACCACAGCAATAATCAGTGGAATTTTTTTAATACACTTATCATGTTACTCAGTAGCATGCATCTGAATTCACAAAGGCCCCAGTCCAGAGTTTAGCAAAGACATCTATGTGCACAGCTCTTTCTTTTTCTAAATACCCTCCTTCTGCAAAGGTAGGGGTTACCTGTTCCCATATACACCTGTTACCAATGTATATTGTTATTATTTTTTTACTTTGGTCTTTGGTGTTAGCGATGAGTCACAGCAGAGTTCTAACTGCTACAGGAGAAATGAAGAAAATATATGGCGGTGAGTCTAGGTGCCACAAGGGAAACTCTTGATGCTTAGTACTTTCAGATAAAACTGTAAATATCAGTGATGGGAGAATTCTATATCTGACAAAACACGAAGTCCCAGAAAAAGACCTCGACTCTATTTTCATTACCTGAGCTCTAATGCAAGAAGCACTAAGTGTAGTGGAATGGATTTGCTGACCACGACTGTTGCTATTAGTAGAGTACAAAGGTAAAGTGTAAGTGAAATTTATTTTAGGCTTGAGTGTCAACACAGACATGAGGTAGGAGGGAAAGTACTTTAAAATGTGCATTAATAGCAATAAATTGATAGCAGCTTGAAGGTAAACAGGTTTTCAGAATGTGTTCAAGCTTTGTTTTTACTAGTAATGAAATGTAAATTGGGATATGGTGCAGAAAAGTATGCCAAGTAGTGGGTTTTATTTCAGCTCATTAGTATGATGAGCATGTTTTGTTTACATGAATAAAACTCTTGTGAATTTTAATCCAAATGGGTACTTAATCAGTTTAATATGTCCATAATTATTCTTTGGCAAGAAAAACGCTACTTTTACCCTATAAAACATGTCCTTTTGTTTAGATATTAATGTTTTAAACTCATCAGATAATTTCTTATATTGGTATTTTGAGTTCACTGTAAAAATTATTGCATGGATAATAAAATCTCAGTCAGCTGTCTTGTTGGCTAACTACTTTTATGTGAATTGAAGATAATATGGTTTGCTTTTGAGCCACTTATCTCCTAGGTTGTACAACAAAATATCAAATTCTTGTGATTTGCATTGGTTTTCGAAAGAGTTGAATTGCTTATGATAATTTCCAAGAGATGCCTGGGAAAGTTTTTAGAAAACGGGAACACATATCTATTATATAATATAGCATTGTTTGATTTAAATATGCCCCCCCCCCAGCAGCATTTCCATTTCCCGTTTGGAAAACTCCACCACCTTCCCACTTCTCATTTGTGTAATTGTTCTGGGTGCCATGCTTTCTTCTGTTAGGTCTATTTCATTGTTTTGTGTGCTGTACTCCACTTTTGTGCCTCTTTCCTTTGTGGAATCCATGGCATCTGTTTCTCGTACTTGGGACCTACTAATGACTGACCGTTTGTCCAAGTTGTCTTGGTCCTGAACTTGGAATCTTTTGCTTAGTTGTGTTTTCAACTATGCAGTATCATAGTGTACTACCAGTTGTTCTAGGCTATAATTAGTGTTGGAGTTCCATTACTGAGTTTTAAAAATTCTTCTGAATGTATTTCCAAGACTGGTGCCCATTCCCTAGTTGTGTCAGTGTGTGTTGGTAACCTGAGTGGCTAACAAGCATCAGAAAAGTGTGCACAAAATTTGAACAGATAGTTAACTAGCCCAGTCATCTCCTTAATGACTCGCACCTTCTCCAGTTCTGGCCATAGTCCTAGTGAGATCAATAGACAATAGATGTCCAATATAGGGTACTTTTGTCAGCATTCAGTTTAATGTTCTTCTCCCAACATCTTTGGGGCAATTGTTGAAGTTAGCTGTCATGAGCCCGTTTTCTCTCTTCCTTATCAAACCTTTTTCTTATGACAAGAATATGCTCAACCACAGCCCTTCCGGTACCTGGTTCAGCTTCTATGGGAAAACTGAAAATCAGCTGGGCTGATTCCCATGGGCATTCATAGCCAGTGGTTCCTGCTAAAGGATGTGGTTATCAGTGCCAAAATCTGTTCTTGACATTGCAGACAGTAAACACTTTTGCTCTAGACTGGTCAGGTAGTAGTAGTACATCCTCACTTGTTGGTAGTGGGTAGCGACTTTGTTTCTAGTCACCTGTTGAGCAGTTTTGAATCAGTGCAAATTCTCAGTTTTCATTATGGCTTTGGTATCACTACTAGGTTGCTTCTTTCAATGATGCCTTTCTTCTGATTCTTTCAATCACTACTAGGTAGGCTTCTTTCAATGATGCCTTTCTTCTGCAGTTTTTTTTATTCTTGGCTCCAGAAGGGCTAGCAGGATTCTTCATTTTGGAAGTCATACTGGTTGCACCTTTAGAAATAATGAGACCAGTGTGATTTTGCCATTCTGATATTTCTGCTCAATAGATTAAAAGGAAGGACGTTACAAGTAGCTCCACAATCTATTTGGGATTTCATAGGTCCTTATTCTAGCATCATTGCTGCCAACATGGCTCACTTGTTCCCCAGTTTTTTTCTTTCCTGTGAGTCTGCAAAATTAGCCAAATATACACATAAGATTCATCTGTAGGCTGATTGCTCGTCACTTCATCGACTGGGTTCCCCACCCCTTTTAGCTGGGTGACTGCAACACTGATCCCTGAAATGGTTCTACTTTCCATATCATTTACCTTCTTTCCCATAGGCTCTTTCACAGAGTGGTTTAACAGTAAGTCCCTCTGCATGGGGAATTTTGCGAATTATATCGCTGGAAGCGGAAAGGGAAGAGTTGGGGGTTTTTTTGCAAGTACTGCTGGGAAGGAGGAGCAGAGGGCAGGACTGCATGCACACTTGCTGGGAGAAGTTGCACCAAGAGACCAAGGGAGCATGGCTGCTCTGGACTCAAGCTCGCTGAAGCTGTGAGGTTAGCGACAAGAGACACTCTTTGGGTGTGATATTCTGCACCCTCCCTGATGAAGGCTTTAGATTCTAAATATGTGTAAATAAACCATAGTTCATAAAGACACTAGCCTCCATTGTGCCTCATTTTCCCCAAGGAAACACAACCCCTGGTTATGTGCCAAGACCCATGGAATTCCTTGCTTCTGCTCGGGAGAGATTGGGGTGCCTGTAACAATATAGTTACATACATGGGGATCAGCACAGTCTCCTTATAAGTGTCTAATCAGATGTTCTGATCTAGCCGCTTGCCAAGCTCTCTGCCCTGAAAGCACCCTTAATATATTTTTAGACTATCCATATTGAAAATGGAAACCTTGCACGATCACTGTCTAGCCAAATGTCAGGCGAGAGGTCTTCTCTTCATTGTTATATGCCTTATGTATTGTGTTTATATTCTTCCTGTAGTTGCTTTGTTATAGAATAATTAACAAATGCAGCATTCATTTGTAATGCCATGAAAATGCTGTGAATTAGCAAGCTTTGCTTCTTTTTCTTTTTCCTTAAAGTGTTGAAGGCCCCAAACTGTTCTTACTACTTGTTCTGAAGATAAATTAGTGTCTTCTAAATAATGCAGTGAACCCTAATTCTCTTTGATTAGTATCGAGTTAGATGATAGCGACCCATTGAAATTGGTCATCAGCATAAATAATGAGTGAATGAACTGATAAAATGCAAAGTCGCCAGCCATCATAAATCAAATGAAATCCACTTTCTCTGGAAGTCACTGAAATTAGAAGTCCATGCTCCTATTAATTATTTTGCCTTCTGAAGACGACAGTGTTATAAATCAGCCTTGAAAGGCACTTCACTTGCGAAGCTGAAGGAGTAAGCTTGCCTGCAAATTGTTTTGTATACTCACCTAATTGTTTCTTAAGTAATCCACCTTTTTATAACATGGCTGCTGAACAGCTAAAAGTACCAAATTGGGCAGATTAACAAAAGCAGTGCATGACCTACATTTCTATGTGCTTTTAGGATAACGGGATACCCCATCTCTTCCAATAGGTGCACTGCAACTATTTCCTATAGCTTTGTTAGATTGAGGTACTGGTAGCTGGTGTTCAATTTATACTTCTGGATGCTTCCATCTTTGATTGAACATCATAGTAGCCTTTGGGGTTCCTCAGAGAGGAGGATATATGCGAGAGTCAGGGAGAGAGAAAGGGTGCGTTGCTAGTCCCCCTACCATTTTTGACTTATAAATTTAACTATTTGCAGCTGTCCAAACAACTATCAATTTCTCCTTTGGTTTAGTTATTAAATGCTTTTAAATATATATGAGTGTTTAAAGAAACAACAGAAAAAGGGATTACAAGTTGAGAATTTTAATTTAAAGCATTTCAAAATCCAATTGGTATTTATCCAAACAACACTTTCAAGCATCTCATATCACTTCTGGGTGAAGTTTGGATCAAAGTGTTTCTGAAAAATTGATGGAATAACTTTGTGTGGCTAGAGTGGAAAAACAATAACAACTAGAGGCTTCCATGGCAGACTGGCGGCCATTTAGCCAGTGCCCAAACAAAGATTCTACAGGCCAAACTGTACCTGCTGCATTCCGTAATATATGGTTGTCATAATGTTTTCCTTCTTATTGATATTAGCAACTTTCAGTCTCCAATGTTTGTATGAATGTTACATCACTGTTACTGTTTGGGTTGGGGAAATGGGGGTGGGGGGATGTTCAGTTTGTATTGGTGACATAAAAATCTGAGAAAGCTATTAAGTTTATATACATTTTCTGTAGTGCTTCTGTGCTTCATACAACCCGCAAGGCATTTTTTGTTTCTTTCCTCTTTTTATTCAGTCCCACAGACATTAGAATCCCAAGAATGTTGGTTTACTTTTTTCAAAGTTTCTATTCCCCCAGGCTGCACAGGTATGCTTAGACACATTAAGGCAGAAAAGTTTATAAAAGTCTGAAAGTGGGAGATGTATAAAAGGAACTTCCAACTTTTTTGTTTGTTTCTCTCATGAGTATTTTTTACCAAAGGAAACGAAGACTGAGTGGAAAGGTTCTTTTGTTACTTTGTAGTGCACAGAACGTCTGTGTGCATAAACTCTGTAACTCATTTTTTTCGGTGTTTTCCTAAACTTACTGGAATGAGGCTGTTTTGATGGGAAGGTATCTTTTCATACTAGTTCACAGCTGGCATATCATGAATTCCAAATAACAATGGCCACTCATCAGATGAGTCATTTTGTCTTATATGCCTCCCCATTTAATGGATAAAGAGGTCAGAGCCATTTTGGGTAAAGAAAGCTAGACAATCTCTGCAGCTGTACCCAGGCCCAACACTGTTACAGATTTATAAATATAGCCTCAGCTATTGGTAGTTGAAGGTAATCACTCTTGCAAAGTTGCATTGTTTTATGTATATCTATATCTAAATGAAAGGGTTTTGAGCCAGCTGGACTCTTGAGCCCTTCAAAGTCTAAATCCTCTTCTTCTTGCACTAATTGAAAAGGCGGCAGCAAATAATCAGCTTCTGTTTCCTGTCAGGCCAATTTGAAACAGAGTTTTGTAAAAACATTCAGACAAAGAAAAAATCCAAACGGGTGAAGCAGAGAGGGTTCCAAATTGCAGCAGGTACAGTAAAAACAAACAAACCCCATCTAATGTTTGGTTTATTCTTTGTGGGTTTATGGTTATCCATGCAATTTGGTACTTAGCAAAAGGAGTGATTGATTTTAGTGTTTCCAAAGCCCACTTCTCACAGCACAGTATGTGTTCACTGTAGTATTGATTGTGTAATAAATGAGAGGAAAGGGTTTTTAAAAGATGGCGTCCTGCCAACTTGAGGGGGGGGGGAGAAAACAGAAAGATTTGAGTTGAACTCTAGAAATGGAAGACATGCTAAAGTTATGTGTTTGGTTTTTTTGGATTTATTTCAGCGGGGTGGGGTGTCAGACATCAGCTGTAACAGAAAGAGCATGTGGTTAGGTAGTAAACAAGCAAAAGTTGAAATCAATACAACACCACATGGCTGGGTTCGCACGGTAAGGCAACCTATGGTTTACCCAGGACCATGTGAGCATACGACTTCCCAAAAAGGAGCTCACAGTTGCTTGGCTTCTCCCTGCAACTTTTTATGCCTATGCCACACAGAGCCAAGCCAACATTTGGCTTTCCTCACTAACCATGAGCTGTAGTCAAAGTTTGTTATTGTTCTACGTCACTTTTCTGTTGAACCCTGACTGTTGAATTCACCTTCACATGTGTGTTGGTAGCTTAACTGATTTATTTACAAGGTTATATACAGCTTCATCATAGGGTTACTAACACTGGCCTGCACAGAATTTCTCCTGGTATAAGAGATGAGAGGAAAAAGTATTCTGCAGGCTAGAGTGTACTTAAGGGGACAGTACATGCTACATAATCAGTGATTGGGGTGGGGGGTGGGGAACTTGATAGAAGATAAAACAGATTTATTACAGTATGTGTGTTAAGAAACATAACAGCATGAATGATCAGAACAGGAGCAAGGGGTTTTTGGATCTGGAGGGTGATTTGTATATTTTATCCCAACCAAATTTACTTCTATGGGAGAAGAAATTAATAGGTATTCCCTCACTCCTCCCCCCTTTAAATATGTGTGTTTGTGTGTGCGCACGCAAGCACACAAGCACCAAATGATCTTCAGCAAAATAAAATGGAAGATCAAGGGAGGAATATTACAGAAGCTGATGAAGAAAACAAGGGGTTAAATTTTTAATACATTTTTGTTCTCATCTTTCTTTTTTTTAAAGCCCTTGCATGTAAATATATATATTATGTATGCTGAGTATAAAGATAGCTCTGTCCTACCATATTGATTTATTAGATTCTCTGACATTTTAGTTGTGGTCGTTATGTTATATTTATGAGATGAATGTTGGATTCCCTCATTATGTTATCCTCATTTATTTTACATACTTTTATGGCTGGTTGTGCTCAGCTTTACATTTAAAGCTTTATTGCGGCTGTTAGTGTGGAGGGGAGGGGGGAAGCAAGTGCTTACGGATGGGGAATTTACATGTTTACTGTCGTAATCATGATTTATTTAATCTTTACATATAAATATAAGGAGTCCCCCCCCCCCGAAATAAAATATTAGTTGATTTCTAGGTCTGATCTTTCCCCCAGTGGGGGATTTTCTGTTGTGGGTGAGGTTTTGTGAAAAGGAGTGTGTGTGTCTGAGAGAGGGTGAGGGGAGGGTTATGGCAGGAAAAGCATGTTAAGGTCCAAAAACAAGCACTCTTTCCCAACAAGGTGTGCCTTTCTGACAATCAGCCTTTCAGTCATTGTACTATACAGTTTTCGTTGGAGGCTACACTGAATTGAGTTGAAGTAGCTTAGTGGTAAAGCACATTTGCATGCAGGAGGTCCCAAGCTGAGGACTGGCAAAGATTCCTGTCTACAGTGCGGGAGAGCTATTTCCAGTCAGTATCCATAATACTGAGCTAGATGGGTCAATATTCTGACTTGGAATGAAACACCTTCCTATGTTCCCATTGGTGCAAATCAGGGAGGTCAGCCAGATAATGGCCAAAGGTATATATCTAATATTTATGTTGTTCTCAAATAGGCAATCCTCCCCATGCAGCTGCACTGTGTTGCAGAGGTTTTCTGGGCATGTTCTAGTCTGGACGCACAGTGAAGCTTCATCATGAAGCTTCACCATTGCCACAGATGAACTTAAAACGTGTGCTAGGACACCTCTAGCATCTCCCTACTTCTCTGCATCACAAGGCAAGAGGGATAGTGGGGTTAAGGTGTCCTTTGATCTCTGCACTGAGGCACTCCCATGTTCCTTGATACACTGCCCACATGTGATAGTTATGCGTATTTTCATTGTTTTCTGAAACATGCAGAGAATAAACCTGCTAATTTCATTACACTAATGTTCCAAGGCATGGCGTTAGGTCAATTTTCATAAAGGTTCGCACGCCAAGGCTGCTATAGCTTTTTATACTTTGTTCACCCTGAAAACGAGTGTCAGCTAATTTGAACTAGGAGTACTGGGGTTGGAATATAGGGGATCAATAGCAGAACAGCAGCATTGATTTCTTTTCTTGGGGATCCTCTGTGACCTGTGTCACTTGTGCTGTGCAGCTGCCTTATAGAGAAGGTACAGAAATATATTAGTTCACCTTACCTTTTTTTCATCCTCTCCTGCTGACTTACTCAAGCTCAAATAGTAAGCCTTTTGGGGAGTTGAAAGTTGAGAATCTTGTAATTTATTACCTACTCACTGCTCCTCTTGCTTCTCCCTGTGTTATTGCTACCAATTAATATATATATATATATATATATATATATATATGTGTGTGTGTGTGTGTGTGTGTGTGTGTATATATATATATATATATATATATATATATATATATATACACACACACACACAATCCAGGACCTCAAATGATTTCCTATCTTCCACTGCCTCCCGCAGTTTGGTCAAACTCGTGTTGGTAGCTTCGAGAACACTGTCCAACCATCTCATCTTCTTTCGTCCCCTTCTCCTCAATCTTTCCCAGCATCAGGGTCTTTTCCAGGGAGTCTTCTCTTCTCATGTGGCCAAAGTATTGGAGCCTCAGCTTCAGGATCTGTCCTTCCAGTGAGCACTCCGGGCTGATTTCCTTAAGAATGGATAGGTTTGATCTTCTTGCAGTCCATGGGACTTTCAAGAGTCTCCTCCAGCACCATAATAATATTATTATTCATCCTCTCCCACTAACTTATTCAAGCTCAAATAGTAGGCCTTTTGGGGAATTGAAAGTTGAGAATTAATAATATTAATAACAAGTAAATGATTATTGCTGCAGACAAACCACTAACTATAACCAAGATTTGTTTTTGGTTTTACACCTCTTCGGCTTGTCTGGAGGAGACAAACCACAAGTCTGGGTTCAAATGACTTGCTAAGCCAAATCGTGGCTTTATCTCACAGCAACACAACAGCAGCAGGAGAACCAGGGGGAGAAAGCAGTAGCTGCAAGCTCTGGTTTCGCTTAGCACTACATGTGAACCACCATTATATACAGTGTAGTATATAATCCAATATTGAGTAACAGCAATGTACAATGATATCTTCACATTAGATCTGGAAATGTTATACAACTACGTGGATTTTAGTGGTCAGGACCCAGAATCGCATTGCCTTTTCTCCATCATTGCTTTTTGTTGTATCTATGCTCCCACTGTCTCCAGTTTCTGTGCTCTTTGCTTCAGTTCTTGCAATATATATATATATATAAGAATTCTAGGCTTCTAATGCTGATCCTAGAAGTCAGAAATGTCATCGCCAAAAGAGATTGTTAGCATTATGATAGTTTATGTGCTGAGAGGGAGAATTACATGGCTGGTGAGGAGGTGGGAATGGGAACGTAAACTGAATGGATAATAGATGGAGAGCAAAAGGGAAGTAAGTCAATACTGGTACGCCTATGTAAATGACCTGGGTTGGACTAGATGACCCTTCTGGCCCATTCCAACTCCATAATTCTATTACTCTACTAGTTACTGGGGAGCAAACACCAAAGAAAGGCTTCCGGGGAAACCATCAAGCTGGCAGTGGTTGGATAAAGGATGGAAACGTTGGTCTTATTCAGCAAAGTACTCATAGAGACATAAAACCATAGAGTTGGAAGGGACCTTGTTCTCAACATTGCATTTATACTGAGCTCTAGATGGTACCAATGAAAATAATGCAAGTCAAAAGTACAAATTATTGAAACAAGCATCAATTTTCACTATGCGATGAATGCAGTCAGGTTTCACTACACTGGTTGCTTTTAATTTTTCACTTGCCCTTACTCTCAAGATTTTATTAGTAACAAAAATCCTGAAAATATAAAATAAATTCAAGACCTATAGAAAGCCAGTGCTTTACTAATGTCATACTAATTAACAATCAGTGAATGCCTGCCCAATTTTAAATTATTATTATTTTTAATGGCTGGAACAGGAAGTTGGCAGGGGCTTGTGAGCCTAAACGGGTTAAGTGACATATTGGATTTGGACCTGGGAGACATCGCACGGTGTTGTTATTGCTGTGACTGTTCGTGTGAGCCATGTGCTGTGCTTTGAATTTAACTATTAAGCAGTGGTTAAAATTAATCCTGTGTGCAGTTACCAAGGGAGAAAGCAGGCCAGAGATGTCAATAAATCTAGTGTGGTTTGAAGCAAATGCCACTAAATCTTAGTTCTTTGACTGCTCTCTGGTAGTGTCAAGAGCTGCTCAGCAAGACGAATTTGAGGGAGGGATGAAAAAGGTACGATATTAAACCACAGCGCTGATAAGTTTAGTTAAGAGGCAGGAGACGTGTCCTTGCAGTGACATTCAGTGGCTGATATTTGTTTCCCTTTAAATAATATGCTGTACATCTGTGAGAATGATGGCTTGGTGTTTGTGACATTGCATCTCCACCAAGGTTACTGGCTCCAGGACAAGCAGTCTCTCCTCTCTCCCTTTCTCTCACACCCTGTCAATAAATATCCACTTGTCTGAGAAAGTGAGATACAGATTTTACAGCTGACACCAGAGCATCTTCATTTCCAGAAGCAATGAGTTTCAACACATGTGAACGTGAAAGAGTGAGTGTGCGTGTGTGTATGTGTGTGTGTGTGTTTTGGGGGTGGGAGGAATGAAAGGGATATATCTTTCAAGTCTGTCTTGTCAAAGAAAACCGTTATCCCTTTCAGACAACAAAGCTCAAGGTCTGGCAACTATGCAACCAGGCTACCTTTCCCCCAAAAAATGAACACTCCCACCTCACTACTATTTAATAAATGCTTATTGTTAAACCCTAGTTTCTATAGACCACTGTGTTTAAATTTTATCTCCTTTAGAATGAAGCATTCTTCACAGCTGGCTTTTTTTAATGCCAAAAACGAAGGCTGCCCAACTCATCATGTCCAAAATAAAAGGCTATTTGATTGTGTTCTCAGGTTCTGGGTATTCTGAATCAGAGTACGGTTCACCCACAAACTTCATGTACTGGGGAGAGCACTATTCCAATCCATGGTAGTGTAGTAATGGCAAAGGGTGGAAGGTCTGCCATTGTAACAGGAAAGATGCCTCATTTTAGAGTCATAGCTCTAAAAGCATCACAACGGGAAATCTCTAATGAGGCACTTTTTTGTGCTGCTTTTTTGTTTTCCCACTAGTGCACAATGCACAGATAATGCTTTTACCCTCAAGTGTCCCAGTATTAATTCACCCTCAAACAGTTATGCACAAACTTCCAGTTGCTGCGAAGAATATTGAACTTATACACGTTTCTTATTGATGTTCTTATTTTAAAAATTAATGTGGATATCTAACACACACACCCCTTCCCAAATCCTTGCATTGTTCTTTGGGATCCTAGTGGCACATTACTGCCTTTGATTAAGTACGCTCACTCCCACAGGTGAACTTCTGTGTACTTGACACTGCTGTGGTGAGATGTTCATAGGGCCTCTGTAGAAATTGCTGGCTGTCAATTCATGTCTTTGAAGACCCACCAAGAAATGTGGTAGCAACAGAGGTTGGCTATGGCCTTGAATCAGATGGTGCTTTTTAAAAAAGCACTCTGCAGTGTAATGACTGAGAATAATAAAAATAAAAGCTTTTCGGAGTGGATTGAATGGCAGCCCATCCTCTGGCCCCTGGTGGGCCAGATGGTGAGCTGGCCAGACCAGAAATGGGGAGCAGCTGCATGTAAAAAGCAGGGCTCATATGGAAGATAAAGCCTCCACTGGTTGTGTGTCCACAGCAAGTTCCAGGTGGGGTACAGCAAGAGAGAATGACAGAGAAGGATAAATAGAATACCTGTGGGTGCAGGTAGAGGTAAGGAAAATGGAGAGGTGAGAGAAGGGGGCAGGGCAGGAAGTAACGGCAGTATAGAGACAGAACAGAAGACCATATGGAGAGAGAAAAGAAGACCATAGCTGCCAAACCTTTCCCAAGAAAGAAGGGGAACAGATTAGCAGAAGAATAGGTGAAGGTCTGTGGCAAGCCAGTGGTGAGCCAAGAAGGTGGAGACAGAAGAGTGGGGTAGGTGGGGTCCCCACTCTACGGAAAACTCAGGAATTACCAGGAGGTAATGAACCTTTTGTAATAAGCAAAATACAGATAGTGTCTTGGATCAACCGAGTCAGGGGATCACCAGGTGAGGAGCTTGCCAGACATTTGGGGGTCTGAAGATCCTTGGAACTTGAAAGAGAAAGGATGGTAGCACTCACTATAGCTTTAAAAGATGAAAATACATATATTATACAATCAAAATACCACAATAAAATCCATAACCGGAACAGAGCATAAAATCTAATAGGAACCACAATCCATTCATTTAGTTGAATTAAAAGCTAAAACTATCTTTAAAAGCTAAAACAGGTCAGCTGCAATAAAACACAGCAGCAGAAATTAATAAGAGTCTTATATGATGTTAAATCAGAATGGGAGGGTGTGAAAAAGGTTCAAGAGAACAAAGCAGCCTGGTGCTGAAAAGACAGTAAGGTTGGTGCCTGGCAAGTGTCTCTAGGCTGGGCTTTGGTCCCCATATGCTGTTTAACTACAACCCCCATCATCCCTAGCTAACAGGACCAGTGGTCAGGGATTATGGGAGTTGTAGTCCAACAACATTTGGGGACCCAAGGTTGAGAAAGGCTGCCCTAGGGTGAAGTTGTGGAAGTGCTCAATCAACATCCGGAATAGACTGCCAAGGGCTAGCAAACTAAAGCCCAGTCCAGACAAGATGGAAATGGTGAATGGTTCATTCTCCTTTGGTGGTTTTCAACTCATTCTGGATGAGTTTTCACTCCCCTCTAAAGGGTTGTTTTAGGGGATGCTTTTAGATAGGCCTTGTCTTGGGATGCTCAAGGGACATCTGTGGTGCAAAGTGCCTTCCACCAGTTGTGGCCTCTTCTCAGGAGGAGGCCTTGCAGTCAGTTATGCAAATTTTTATTGTGGGCTAAGCAAGAAATAGCAGCAGTATTGATGATATGGGCTATTCCTATTAAAACTGAATTCATATGGTATGAGTTAAGAGTTAACAAAACTGACGAATGGCCAAAGTCAGAAATGGAAGTGAGTTATTTCGTACCTCTGAAACCAAGTGGAAATTATTTATTTATATTGTTATTTAGGCAGCTAAGAAACAGTGCTTCATCACTGGGCATCTGCATAAGTTCAGTTTTGTTTTGTAAGCAATTTATTATTTTTGAAGTAAGTGTAATGGAGTTGCTTTTTGTTTATTTTTAATTAGCAACTATAACTGAATTGTGATTAATGTAATCGTAGTTATTGTATAATCTGCTCTTTAAATTAAAAAGGGGTGGCAAGTGTGGTTGTTGATGGCACTACTTGCCGTTGGTGAACTGCAGCCTCCACTGAATGAGGTTGGCTGCCTTATTTGCTCTTGTTTTAGAGTACTTGGTCATAGGTCCACCATCCATTTGATAACTGAGAGTAATTCTCTGTGTTCAGGTTATCAAATGATTATTATAATTACCATCTGAATAATGCAGAATGTGAACTCACCTGCAAATGCAAAACAGAACTGCATTGCATTGGGTTGTATTTGCTAGCTGAAAAGGAGTTGTACAGTAAGCAGATGTTTTCACCATGTTGCTTGTGAATTTTCACCCACTCTTCCTCCAACCTGACTTGGTCTCCCTGCCCCAGTGTTCTAATTTAGAACACTGTAAATAGCGGGAACCCATTATTGCTAAATTCTCCCAACTATTTTGTTTACACCTAACAGGAACTATGCATATAAACTGCAAGAGTGGTAGCATTATGAATTACTGCCAAGCACATGAATTTTAAACAATGGCATGAGACTCTGACCCAGTTAGCTGCTCTTTAAGGTGTAATGTTACAGTTGCTAGTGCTGATTTAGGAGGTTGTTTTCTACATTTTGGCATAGGCCTAACAGACCCTATGGCACAAAAGACGGTCTTGACAGTTTATGGAGTCTAATAATTAGGTTTCAGGGAGACTAATCACACATTTTCAACTGCTGTTTTGGAAGAAAGAAAAAAACACACGACTAGCTTGCTACAGATGTTACTCTCCTTTAATTTACTGATGTGCAATTTTCTGTTCATAAGTCAAGGGAAAATGAGAGGAGCTGCTCCCATTGAATATATGGTATTTTAATTGACTTACTGGAATAAAGTTTCCAAATGGGCACATAGGGAGTTTCTTACATTATTTCCTTTTGTGGTAAGATTTATTGTTGCCTCCCTGTACACCACTTTGTACTTTCAATCACACTATATTCAGAATCTGTAATGGTTTACCTACTTACTGGTATAATTCTAAATTCATAGATTGCCAAGGAATGTGTGTGCTTCGTAATCCTATATTTCATGGACCATGTATCAAAGTATTATCTCAGTCTTTAGCTATCTTTCTTTTGTTGTAGATGTGGTTAATAGAAGAAATAAAACCATGTCATGGCAGTACAATAAACCTTCTGCTCACCCTGTAACTGAATTATTCTTGCTAATTACAATAAACATTAATTTTCTTGTTTATATGTACAGCCCCTCAAACTTTAAATTTATCATTTTCCCCTCTTACTTTTGATGTTGCTGATGCACATTTAATCTCAATTTATTTCAGCTAGTCATAGTTACAAAGCTTAATGTATGGAAACAATATTTATTCCAGCAGCTGTTAAAAATCTGTGGATATGGATTAATGTCAGCTTCTAAATGTGCAGTACTTTAGTTAATTCCATCCAAGGACAGATGATATCATCCCGTAGGAAGGAATATATTAGAAACTGTCAGCTGAAAGGTAGTAAAAGTAGGTGATATGTTATAAGGAGGACTAAAAGGTCATTCAAAGAAGAGATATTGCTAATAAGTCAATTAAAATTTTTGCACTGACATTTTACAAATTTCTGGGTAAGCTCTAAAACATTTTCTAAGCTAGCTAAATTCACACCCCAGATTGGAAAAACAGAAGTCATGTCTGTTCTCCACAAATCCTACAGGAGATGAGTGAATTGGGAGTCAACTACCCTGAGATAATCCACTTGGAGGGAGTGAAAAGAAGGGGAGGGGTTGATCATGCAACCTGCACAACCAAATCAGCATATTATTGAAGAGCTGTGCTTTGAAGTGAGGGCCCTGAGCCTTAAAATGCCATTGGTTATTTTGTGAAAACAGAGACTATCTGATTTTGGATAGTCCCATTTTGGACTCTTTTTAGCTAGAAAGCTATCTCATCCTATTCTGCCCTTCAGTTTTATTATGACTCTCTTCCTGTGCACAGGGTTTGTCACAGCTTCTTGCCAGCTGGGATTCGAACCATGATAAGACACTCTGGTCTAGACAGACTGCAGAGGCTTAAACTCCTATGTTCTGCATTGGTGCTCCCTGACCTCACCTTCACTATAAATGCTTCTAAGTTTAGGCTTAGTGGTATTGTTTGGATGGGTGAGGATTGCTATTTAGGCACCAGTCAGGCATTGCTCACCTGGCTTACTCCCTCCATGCCCAGTACCTGCTTTCTTCCCAACCCGTTTTCCAGCATATCTGCTGCCTTCTTGTTTTCTTATCCTTTCATGCTGATCCTCAACAGCAAAACACCTGGGTCATTGGACAGCCACCTTCAGAGGCTTACAGATGTTAAGGGGGTTGCATGTCTGCCATCAAAAGGAGCAGCCCTGCTTCTCTACCCTGTTGTTCCTTTCCCTCTCCACCCTCCTGGTAACTAGTGGTATTGTCGCATTGTGAGTTTATTCAATTCTGCAAATGACAAGCAATAAAGTAGGGAGCGGGAAAATTTTCAGTACAGTGATATCACATCCTATGCAATTTACAGGATGTTGGGGTTGCTTAGAGCCTGGTAACCTGAACAGATTTATGAAGGAAATTGAAGTGTGCTTCCGACTAATACTTTTATTTGAATGTTTACATTGATCAGTGCTCATTTTGTTTAAATACTGAGACTACTGAGAAATGGGCAAAATGAAGTCACAGGGAATTATTATTTTGTTTATTTACAGTTTTATTCAAGAATATTAAAACAGTAGACAAATATTATTAAAAGAGCCGAGACAGAGGAGGAAAAACAGCATTAAAAGCAGATCTAAAAGTATATTGCAAAGTCTTTGTTTTCTATATTCTACCTCCTCATCCTTGTCTGCACTTTTATGTGTATCCTTAGCCTTGTTAACTGCACACTTGAAATTTCCTACAATGCAGAGTGCATTATATTCTGTTCCTCATATTGGAAATTTCATCAGCATTCTACTTTCCCACAGAATTGGGAAATTGCCAGATATCCAGAGATGTTAAGCAACCATTTATTCACCTAGAATCTTAGAATCATATAATTGTAAAGTTGGGAGGGACTCCAAGGGTCATCTGGTACAACCTTGTGCGGTGCAGGAATCTCAACTAAAGCATCCATGAGAGATGGCCATCCACCCTCTGCTTAAAAAACCTCCAAGGAAGGAGAATCAATCACCTTCTGAGGGAGTCCATTTTACTGTTGGACAGCTTTTACTGTCAGAAAGCTCTTCCTGATCTTTTGTCAGAATCTTCTTTCTTGTAACTTGAAGCCATTGCTTTGGGTCGTACCCTCCAGAGCAGGAGAAAACAAGCTAGCTCTATTTTCCATGTGACAGCCCTTTAGATATTTGAAGATGGTTATCGTATCTCGTCCCCATTTCTTCTTATCCAGGCTAAACATATCCAACTCCCTCAACTGTTTCTTATAAGGCCTGGTTTATAGATCTTTGATTATGTTAGTTGCCCTCCTTTGCACACATTCCAACTTGCCAATATCCTCCTTAAATTGTGGTGTCCAGAACTGGACACAGTACTTCAGGTGTGGTCTGACCAAGGCACAATAGAGCTGGACTTTTTCTTCCCTTTATCAGGGCAGTATACATCTGTTGATGCAGCCTAGAATAGCATTAGCCTTTTTTTGTTGCTGCGTCACACTGTTGACCCTCCAATGTCCTGGTGATGAAAATCTGGATCTCTCTCCCCCGCCCCCACATGTGTGGCACAACCTTAGCCATGGCAGGCAAGTGGAAACTCCACCTTCGGGGCACTCTACCTGCTGCTCCCCTCCACCACCGCCAGGTACTGAGCATGAAAAAGAGGGCCAGTTTGCCCACCCACCTCAATCCCAGTGCACCTGTTTTGGAGCTGGATTCTGTATCCATCCACCCCTGCAACCTGGTACTCGAGCTCAATGGAGCTGTTGCCTGGCATACCCTGGTAGAAGCACACTCTGCACCTGGCCAGCAGCAAGAAGGTGAACTTGACCTGCGGGGGTGGGTGGGAATCACTGAGGACCCTTTAGGGCATCCCTAACAGCAGCAGCAGCCTGAGCACAGAGGCCATGGCTGCCATCACCATTGGGGTCCTTCCTGCCACCAGAAGGAGAGCAAAGCTGAGATGTCTGCTTGGAAAAGAAGAGGTAGTTATGCTTGGGAGGGAGGCAGGCGGCAGAGGAAGCACAGTATGCAACTCCAGCCTTGCACTATGATGGCGCTGGGCACATTTCTCTTGTTACGTGCATATTTGGGTATTGAGCTCTTGTGTGAACTTGTGCGAGAGTGCAGGACCAAAAGATGGGACATTCCAGGATCTAATCCGGGGGGGGGGGGGGCTTCTGTAATTGTGCTAAATCAGGACAGTTGATGGGTATGTATTTGTGCAGTTGGTTGTTCCATCCAGATGTAGAACCTTACATTTTTCTCTATTGACATTCATTTTGTTAGTTTGGAGCCAGTTCTCCAATCTTTTAAGGTCATAAAGGTAAAGGGACCCCTGACTGATAGGTCAGACTCTGGGGTTGTGGCGCTCATCTTGCTTTACTGGCCAAGGGAGCCGGCGTACAGCTTCTGGGTCATGTGGCCAGCATGACTAAGCTGCTTCTGGTGAACCAGAGCAGTGCACAGAAACGGCGCTTACCTTCCCGCAGGAGCGGTACCTATTAATCTACTTGCATTTTGACATGCTTTCAAACTGCTAGGTTCAGGTCATATTGAATCTTAATTCTGTTTTCAGTGGCATTAGCTACCCCTTGCTGCTGTCAATGTGGTAGGCAGAGATTTGATAGGGTAAGAACCTCACTTCCTAGGCTGGGCTGCTCCATGGTGTTTTTGTTGTCATATGCCAGAGTTTGCTAGGAGGAGGGAGCCAAGTTTGTGTTCCCTATCTCACTCCAAATAGAATCTTTGGTAATGTCTGAGCATGACTTTAACAATTGAAAGTGTTTGTCTACCCAGTGAAACCAGAAATGGCCATTGCTTTATCATAAAATAAGCAGAGACTTTGTCTAAATTATGTAGCTCTTGAAAAGCCAAATTAATTAGGCAGAGATGTTGCAGATTCCATGAATGAAGACATTTTTTTTGCTGCTTAAGCTACTTTAAAAGTTTAGCATATATATATAATTGGAGTACTTTTGAAATGTGCTTCAACCCTGGCAGTGAGTGATTTAGTCTACCATATTGCTGTTGCAGCAGTTTGTTTTTTTAAAAAAAATTCTATCTGGAAAAGTCAATTTTATTTCATTCTTTTCATCCCTTTAAGTCTTCGTTGTATTATTATTGATGCATATAAGTGGCTTTTAAAAACATCTAGCCATCTGTGTAATATGTTTCTAATGATCACTCTTGATCAGATATTTTTCAGTATGCCACATTTATATTAATCAAAGAGTGAACTGTTTTCTAAATTAATGATCTTAAAGTTGTTCCAGCTTGATAGTAGTGAAGGGGTAGTGGTGTCTTTGAAAAAGATTTGTTAACTTTAAGGACTTTCTGTTTGAAACCGACTCCTTTTGGGAATGAGATGCACCTGCTAGAAATTGAGTGCAGCAATACAAATTTATAGTGTTAATTTTTCACTCTTTCAATGTCCAGGTGCTGCTGCTACTGTAGATGTAACCAGAGGTCAGTTTAATTAAGATCGGCCCTTTTCTCTTGGATGATATGCGCTGAATTGTTGTCACTGAGGGCCTCTCATCCTTTTGTCCGATGCCAGCAGCTGGTGACAGCTTGGCAAATTATGAGTTTCTTGGCTTAAAACAGACTAAATTGCAGACAAAACAAGCCATCAGCTGAGTAAATACCGCACCTCTGTTTGGCTTCATGGGAAAGGAGGAGATTAGCATGAGTACTTAGTGTTCATAATTACTAGTAAGAGGCAAATAGTAGGCTCAGGCTGACTGGAGATTGTTCCATTATATCCAATTAACACCCACTTGATTGTTCTTAATTACTTGGGTTTGATGACAGCAGAGCAGACATGTCATTCTTCAAATGCACAACTACCACCTGGGTCACTGATATACCTACACACAATGATAAAACATTAAGTTCATTGTGAAAGGGCTGTTGAATATTGTGGCTGTTATGTAATCAGGGGCTGGGGAGGGGAGAATACAGAGTCTTTTGTTTATTTCTTAGCTCTTCTTCATGAGCTTGAACTGCTAAAATGGAATTCTCTTGCACCAACTTTCACAATGCCGGGGGGGGGGGGGGAATGACATAGATATTGCTGGGAGATATTATAAAATAAAGGTGCTGGTGATAATCAGAAATAAGGTTAAATTGCCTGATTTGAAACTGGCAAAATGCTGTGAATGAAGAAATGCAACTTTGGGCACAGGGGACTGTTTGTTTGTTCCTTGAAGTAGATTAATTTTCACCCAGACACAAACACTTCTTTTGAAAATTCAGAAGGCGGGGGCTTTAGATATAAATGCCACAGCCATCTTTTTGCTTGCATTGATCCCTGGGCAACAGTAAATAGAAATTAGAGTGCACTGGAGCTAAAGTTGGAAACCTCTGTGTCTTGACCCTAGCAAAAACCACTGAGGGGTGTGTGTGTGTGTGTGTGTGTGTGTGTGTGTTTGCCGTAACAGCCTGGCACAGCTACTCTTCTGCAGTTTTATTGCCAAAGATGTGATAAAGTCGGTTGTGCCGAGTGATAAAAGGACCCCCCAACAGTTCATGTGCAACTATCCTTCCTTCCTTTTTAATTTTAGACTGTTTGCTTTAGTGATTTCCCTTTTCATTCAACTCCTGTTGTTTATAGCAGGGAACTATAAATATTTGTCCCTTCTTAGACTGGTTTGTAAATCAGAAGAACATGCTCACCTGAACACTCTTTCAGGGAACCTCATATAGCCAAAATATGAGCTTTTCACCTTGAGTTGAGCTTGGCTGATTTCAGTTTCATGTGGTCCAGTCTTATTTTATTTTCAACTGAATTTTTCTTGGAATCCTTCTGAGTCCACCAATCAGTGGCGTAGCGTGGGGGGTGCAAGGGGGGCCGGCCGCACCGGGCACAACATCTGGGGGTTAGGGTTAGGGGGCGCAAATCCACAGGTTAGGGGGTGCAAATTACTTGCCTTGCACTGGGTGCTGACAACCCACGCTACGCCACTGACACCAATGCTTGAAGTGTAGGAGCCAGCCTCACTACCTTTTATGCTGCGTCCTTAGCAACTTTAGAAGGCTATCAGATGGCATGAGCTGGTTGTCCCTTGGGGACAAGGAAGATGGGGCTTGTGGATTTCATTTATATTTTCATTTTATTTCATGTATTTATACCCCACTTTTAGGAAGTCTTAACAAGGCAGCTTACAAAAAAGTAAACTAATCAATGATAGTAAAAACAATAAAATACATAATGAAAGAAAGCCAGTCAGCACACAAAGATTTGTAAATTGTATTGCCTGTCTCCCCACCTCAGCTCCAAATAATTCAAGTACAAGGATCCATTAATTTGTGCTAAATTGATAAAGAATGCAAACGCAGGACCTGCTAAAATTTAGGGTACAAATGACCTGCGCTAAATGATATTGAGTGTGTACCCTTCACAGTGCTCCATGATTTGCTTTACACTAAACCCTGATACAGTCATACCTCGGGATGAATATGCTTCGGGTTAGGCAAATTCAGGTTGCACTCTGAGAAGACCTGGAAGTAACGGAGTGCATTACTTCTGGGTTTCACCGTGCGCACATGCGCAGACCATCAAAATGACATCATGTGCAGAAGCGCCGAAACGTGACCCACGCACACACAGATGCACAGATGCGCAGACACGGGTTATGTTCGCTTTGGGATGCGAACAGGGCTCCGGAACGGATCCCGTTCGCATCCCGAGGTACCACTGTACTGAGTGTAATGTTTGAGGGACAGCGAGTTTTTGTAAAAAATGGTATCATCAAATACCTTCACTCAGTGCAATTAACCAAAGAGCATTTTCAGATATAAAAGATTTGGCTGCAATTTTGCTTTATCCACCCCACCCCAGCAGTTGCTTTCCCCCCTAAGTTTAGAGGGATGCCTGCTTGGTTTCATCATGGCGTCTTTTGTTTGTTTGTTTATTTGTGTTTGTGTTTGTGCGTGTGTGTGTGTAGGAGGAAGAGAGAAAGAAAGTGGGAGATACTCATGCATATTCTGTTGTGCATATAGAACATGCCATGTGGCCCTTTGAATTGAGGTCATCTCTAGTGGGATAGCTTTATAATTCCAGTCTATTCCTTCCTTACAGGTGTCCTTTAAGGGAGCGCTTTAAGAAGTTGTACTCAATTTAACTTAAGACATAAGTAATTCTTCCAATTCAGAGCAATGGCTCAGAACCTTGGTAAATGTTCGTCGTACTAAGAAATTATCTTAGTTTCCTTCCCAAATGTTATTTTATGTATTACTGTAATGGCCTTGTTCTCTTAGATATGGTCGAATGGCTATATCAACCAGGCTCATTTTTATGCTGTCTCTTGGTTTCTTCAGTTTGCCGTTCAGGCATCAAACCATGTACCTTTATCTAATTTTCCTGGAATCTTTCTCTATCTCCCCCTCCCCCCCCCCGGGTGTAGTTCCTACATTTAAACCTAGTACAACATACCACTTAAGGGGAGTAATATTGGGCCCTGTCAGAGGTACATGGAAGGGGACATGTCTGGTTTCATTTGTTGTTCTTTTCTTACGTAGATCTGCTTGTGTCTGTGGGCCCACCCTTCTCCACTTTGTACTTCTGATAAAGTTCATGCCAGAATACGTTTGTTGTTAGTCTTCAATGAAACTTCACTGCTTTTGGTTTTTTTTCAGAAGACAAAACAATTTAATTCCACAAAACCCTTAAAAACCTCAGTCACTCACTATTATAAATTCCTGTATATATTCCTGTATATATAAGCACACATATTAAATGAAAATATTTTTAAAAACATGTATTTTGAAAATGTATAGTACAATGTACATACAAAGCACGGTATTTCAGAGTGTGGACTGTACCAGAATATAAATGGTATTGCTTATAAATTAACAGCAAAGGGCATTCTTCAGTGTGAAATACCTAAAGAGGAGGAAAATGTTTTCACTTTCCCAGTTCATGATGAATGTTAAGCCCAAACCATGGCTTAGTACGAATGAGGAAATGTACAGGTTCCTTGACAGAAGATTGTAGCCACTTTGCTGCTCCTCTGGGCTTACTGCCACCACACTACTTTGAGCTAAGCCATGGTTTGGCTTAGCATTATGTCTGAATCAGGGCTCATGGCTTTTATCCCCCAAACAAACAACAATTGGAAAGTGGGAGGACAAACATTGGCTACTCTCAGGATTCTTCTGGCAGTTAGTTACAATGGATGCACATATTTACAAGCTAGGTTTTGTAAACTGTTTTTACAATAAGAATAGCATAAAGTGGCATACAAAGATTTAAAACTATACAAGAAACAATATAGAAGAGGAAATGAATAATTTTTTTCAGTTACTTGCAGTATAATATGTGAATTGAGCCCATATTTACTAATTCAATCTTTGCATGTTTACTTGGCTGCATTCAAGACAGTGAGCTTTCTTCAGGGTAGTCATGCATAGGATGATAATGAAAATCAGCACATAATACATTTATTATATTATTTATATATATTTTTTCTTAAGTCAAAGTCCAGCCCAAGTGGTTAAACATAGAGTGAAAATAACTAAACATTTGCACCACATGAATACAAGCACCCCCTGTTTACACATGTTCAATATGTGTGTGGCCATGTATAGGCGCATTGCGCCGAACCCAGAAGTGACATGGAAATGTCATAAAGATGTCACTGAAACGTCACTAAAAGGGCAGAAGGGGGCGGGATTGGGTGTTTCCAGGCTTTTTCAATGAGTTTCAATTATATGCAATTTCACTGACGCGTGTCAGAATGTAACCCCCATACAAAAAATGCAGCCCTTTTACAATAAATTTTCAGAATTCCTAAAAATGAGGAAGAGAAGCTGAAACCGTAATTCTAAGATGTTGCATATAGATATTTATGATTTTAAGTAGCTTGGGTTTTTGACTTGGGCTGTAAATTTTCAGGCATTCATTTTGATGATGTGGGCATTAAACTAGCAAAATGTCACATTAACTTATCTGAACGCTGATTCTTTATTCAGTCAGTTCTTGTGAGGGGTGGGTGGGAAGGAAACAGGCTTCATTTATATTGGTAGTCCCCCCCCCCCAAACTTAAATTACACTGAAGCATTTGGGGAGGATGACATGTGTGCATCTTTGTCATATCTTTTATCATCACTACCATTTCCCCATCTAATACAACTTGTGACAAACGCGAACGTTAATTACAGTTAACAAAGCAATGTGATGTGAAGTGTTCATATATTTTTTTAAAGGAAAGAGCCAACCCAATCAGTGAGATTTCATCTTACGCTGAGCTTCCAGTCAAAGTTCAGAAGTCAGAAATCAAGTACCATCAGTTATCAAATTATGTTAATGATTCTAATGAAAGCTTCTGGTATTTTGCTCAACACTGTGTTACTATTATGGTTACTAATAGGACAAGAAAAGCTGATAGCCGTGAATAAATTAAAACTGACTGCTAGTGTTCTTTTTTCATATTTGACAATCTGTTTAGTTAACTGAGAGTTTTCATGTAGGGCTCGTGTTAGGGTACAGAGTGTATATTTTAATCATATTAGCACACATAAAAAACTACTTTCACATATTATTAAGGCTGTGGGATGCAAACCATCAGAATAAAATAAAATCAATGTGAAAGGCCAACACATACCCGACAGTTGTGCCTGGGTTCTGACTGGGGATTGGGCAGCCAGTGCCATAGAGATTCCAGGTCACTGTACAGAGCTCATGATTGCATGAATGCCTCCCCCATCCAGTGCGAGAAAAGCCCTAGAATTTTCCATTAGAGAAAAGAGATGTGGCGTGAAGGAGAAGCTAACTATGGGGAGATGGTGCCAGCTTTCCTAACCTCCAGAAAATTTGCATGCACACACAGACTGCAGGAAGTTGCAACACCTTTCTGCTATCCTAACCTATATCACGCCAGCCCCATCACTTGCAATTTTATTTCTATTTTTACCTTTACCAATGTTACATTATTTCATTACTTTTAGCTAATGATAAATATACAGTGCAGTCTTTGTTAAGTAGTTTAGCAAGCATCTTAAGTTGCAAATGCTGCTGGACTTTGTCAAATGAACACAGTTATTTTTGCCAGTTCATATCTCTTGGAGTAAATGGAGTTCCTTCCAAACACTAATACTGGTTTGAAATTATCTTGCCGCATCTTGGATCATTTTTGCACCCTGTCCTCACATTTCTTGAATAATTTTTGGCGCCATCTTTCCAGCTTTATGTAACAATTTACCAGGAAGCCCATTTAATGAATATGGGCTGAGGGCTCCTTAAGGTCGAAAAGGGCGGTTCACATTCCAAAACTAGGTCTAAAACCAGACTGGAGTGGATTCAAATAATAGTCTCATTCAGAAAACTCTGGAGCTGATACGCACGCACACCATATTGAATACAGGTTGATAGGTCTTAATATTGCCAGGGTCAATGATAGATTTATTTAACAAGGGCTTCACCACAGCCCCTTCAGGACTTTGGGGCCCATTCCTCCCTAAGGACAGCATTGACTACTACTCAGAAACAAAGACTATGGCATGCCAAAATTTGCCGTTTTAAGCAGCCCATATGGACAAGAGTCAGCTATGCATATGAATGTAGAAAGAGCCCTATGCTCAGCCCAGAATTCTTTTCTCACAGTGGCCAACCAGATGGCTGTGGGAAGCCCACAAGCAAGACATGAGCACAACAGCCCTCCCTGTTACTGTTCTCCACCAACTGGTATTAAGAGGTAGAACCATCCAGAGGGGAAACCATCAGTAGCCACTGATAGGCCTATCCTCCATGAATTCGTCTAAAGCCATCAAAGCCAGTGACCATCACTACCAATTGTGATAGCAAATTCCATAGTTTGTGTTGTATGAAGGACTTCCTTTGATTTGTCCCGAATCTCTCATCACTGAATGACCATTGTTTGTGTTATGCACACAATATATTATGGAGCATTATGAGTCTGCCTTATGTCCTCAAGGCCAACAATCCAAAAGTGTCTTGACTAGACAGAGCGACTATATCCTCTATCTCTGAACTTGTTTCAAAAGTGGAATCCAAGTTAGAATGCATACAAGTGATTTTATCTTCACGCACTTGTCTTCAGAACAGTCATAGTCAGCCACTGATGGTTCTATCATTTCCCTGCCATTGTCTAATTGTAGAAGGCCTTTCATCACCTGGAAGAGCGCCATTTGTTGATATTGAGCAGACTGGTATAGGACTAATGGTTTTGATTAGTTTTGTTCCTTAAAATGGTTGGGATTCCTAGAATTCTGTATCTGTGAGAAGTCTATTCCTCTTGTGGATAAGACAAAACATTTTATGACTGTGAGAGTTTTTGTATGTGACATCTTCCTTGCCAGATGCAGGAACAGAGTGGCCAGTTCATAGATCAACATGCTGTGAAAATGATATAGAAAAGGAAAATTAAAAAACCCCACACACCACCTGATTACTGAATCACAAGATGTATAATTAATGTAACACTAGATACTAAGACTGCGTTCAGTAAGAGAGACTTCAGCACTTCTTGATCCATTTTATTTCTGCCACACCAGGGGCTAAAAAAAAGTAAAAAAGTAAATGCGTCAGTAAGGGATTTGACAGTGTGTTACGACAGTCATCAATCCTTGTGAGCCTTGTGGCCATAAATAAGCTTCATACCGCGCCACACTAAAGAGGACAGTTTCTCTTCTGCAGGACATTGAAAATGTCGCAGCTAGGGAATTGTTTGTCCCTGTCGCCACGACAACGCCACCATCACTTATCATTTACTTTCACACCAAGTTTTTTTCTTCCCTTTTCTTTTCTTAAAAAAAAACCCCACACTGAGGTCTTTGTAGCGATAAAACCAAGTCAACATCGGCCCAAATTTTCAAAGCCGTTATTCTAATTACAATGAGGAGCTATAGATTGATGAGCTTAGTTTTTCGCAAGGACTGGTGGCAGTTAATTCCTGTGACCTGTGTGACTCCCGTAGTCTCTTTTCGAGATGGAGTCTTGGAAGTTCGATTATTAGTGACATCTTGTAAGTGAGAAGAAGCTTATCTCTCCAGAGAGTGTTGATAACTTGAGACAAGGTTTAACTAGCAAGCAGCGAGACAGTGTATGGCAAATAAATAAATAAATAAATAAATAAAGCCCTGAATTCCTGATTTTGCTGCAAGAGCACAGTAATGAGGAAATACCAACCACCACAATTTCACAAGTTGTAAACTCACTGGTAGCTTTCAGTTGTGAATTCTGGAGAAGCCTCTTTCACTCTGCTTTATCTGATAATGTGTGAAAATATTAGTCCTGCTGCTTCTCAGGCCTGAACAGCCAGTGCTCAGGGCCAGAAGCATTTGAATACATACAGGTTTAGAGACTTGTGAGAAATAAATGAGAATTGGTAGAATTTTGTTTCAACCTATGGGAGTGGTAATGGGAAACATTGCTTGCACCATCCATTTTCTCTCTGTGTTTTAAACGTACATTTTGTCTCTTTTGTTTGTGTGGAAACGGGAACATCTATGTTATGAGCTATGAGTGCAGCAATTTGAAAAAAGAGATGCTGTGGTGACCATTTGTGAAAACTGGTTTTCGCCCTATGCTCTGTGATTCTATGAGAACTCTACATTTTAGTTAGTCCTATGGCGCTGTGGGTTAAACCACGGAGCCCAGGACTTGCTGATCAGAAGGTCAGCGGTTCGAATCCCCATGACGGGGTGAGCTCCCGTTGTTCGGTCCCTGCTCCTGCCCACCTAGCAGTTCAAAAGCACGTCAAGTGCAAGTAGATAAATAGGTACCACTCCGGCAGGAAGGTAAACAGCGTTTCCGTGCACTGCTCTGGTTTGCCAGAAGGGGCTTAGTCATGCTGGCCACATGACCTTGAAGCTGTACACCGGCTCCCTCGGCCAATAAAGCAACATGAGCGCCGCAACCCCAGAGTCGGCCACAACTGGACCTAATGGTCAGGGGTCCCTTTACCTTTACCTATGCATGCTTACCTGAGAATGAAAATGCAACAGGCTTTTCTATTATGGCAAATGGGGCACAGTCCCACCAGCTTCCGTCTGCTCTCAGCTAGCCTGCACCTGCCTGCCTACATACTGACAACCAGGCCAGGGGGTGACCTTGCCTGTCAGCTTTACCTTCCTTAGCCTTAGTTTTGCTCTTGTAGAACTCAGCAGGGAGGACAACGGGGACAAAATTATAGTTAGTTGGCTCTGCCTGTCATTAGCTCTGGCTTCATCTACTGTTGGCCTCCCTGGTTTTCACCCCACCAATTCCAATGGGCACCAGCCCAGGGGATAGGGTTGCCACTGTATTTCCATCAAAATAAACTGTGGGTTTGCTTTTAACTATTATTTTGGGTCATGTGTGTCCAGTAGTGTTCCTCGTGCTGCTGGAAGGCCCTTTGACGGTCCACCAGAGGCTTCTGTCAGCAGAACAGATGGATAATTTCGAGTGCCATCTATTCTCTCTCTCACCTGCAGCTCTTCTAAAGAGTCTACCAAGTCATTAAAGAAGATTTTGGGGGGTCTGCACAGGGGGAAATCAGCAAAAATTATCCCCTCCCCATACCGCTGACAGAATCCTCCACTGGGTCAAATATCTTATGACAGCACAAAGTATAATGTTAGATTCCTTTCCCTTCCCTTCCTTCCAATAATGATTTTTTTGTGTAGACAAGTGTCTTACCTAAATGTATTAGGTACAGTGGTACCTCGGGTTACATACGCTTCAGGTTACAGACTCCGCTAACCTAGAAATAGTACCTCAGGTTAAGAACTTTGCTTCAGGATGAGAACAGAAATCGTGCTCCGGCAGCGCAGCAGCAGCAGGAGGCCCCATTAGCTAAAGTGGTGCCTCAGGTTAACAACAGTTTCAGGTTAAGAACGGACCTCCAGAACGAATTAAGTACTTAGCCCGAGGTACCACTGTATATTAAAGTAGCATTGGAGTCCTGTGTCCCACCCCATGTGTTTTCATGCTATAAATATTGGTCTACTCTACAGTGAACACATGTAGTTTGTTCCTTGCTGAATTTCACTGCAAAGTTGCTATCTTCTTAAAGTTCAATTTATAGAACTCAAATTTTGTAACTGGTAGAGCTGTTAAATACATTTTTCCTATCTCTTTTTTAAGCCTCTCCTTGTTAATTAGAAGTGTACATATTGGGAAATTAACTATGAAATACTAAAAATGATAAATTATTCCATATTTGAAAGTATAAATTAAAGGTTTAGTGTATATAAAATTTGTCATGTTTAATTGCAAGTTCAATTAAAATTCAGGATAATGATGATTTATACAGGTTTCTGTGTAATTTGATATTCATTAGCTTAGCCAGACACATGCTGATATTAGCTCGTTAATTATGTTTCCTTTTGTTGAAAGCAGCCTTGTGAAAGCAATCTGCTCAAAGTTTTCCAAACTCATTCTGCTAAATGAATATTTAGCAGCTGTTCGTGTTATTGAGATGGTCACTGCGGCTTCATTTCACTCATACATGGCATCAATCATACCTACTGTATGACAACAAGGTTTTCTCATTACAAACCCATTTATGAAGGTTATGGGTGACGTTAACAAGTTATTGCATGGCAGTATAACACAACTTTACAGTAATGTAGTTTACATTTAGTTTCTTCAAATAGCTTATGGTCCAAATGTTGGGAAAGTGTAAGAACACACTGGCAAAAATTACTCATATACAAATGATTGTAATTGGCAGTTGTAGTACTGGGGTTGATTGATTGATTGATTGATTGATTGATTGATTGATTATGGTTTTTGAACACCGAATTATGGATACCTAAGAGCTGCCTTTTCATCTCCCAACCCCACCCCCGAAAAAAACCTAAGTGTTCACAGCAAGGATATCTATGAAGCTGTTCTTGATGGTTACTTTTGAAACTTTCCCCTTTGAAAGTCTCTGTGTTTCTGAGCATCTTTTAGAAATGGTTGGCTTGATCTGGTCCTACAGTATGCCTGATCAGAGGGATCTTACCTGGTGCTCCCCAGCTTTCTCCTACCTAGTGCTCCCCAGATGTTGTTGGATCGCAACTTCCATCATCCCTTATCAATGGCCGTGTTGGCTGGGGGAAGACTGTTGGAGAAGATGGTCCTAGGAGATAATAATGCCTCCCTGGCTTCTGCCCTTGGGATACATGTATGAGTAAGAATCAGTATGTTATAGGGAATGGGAACCCTGTGTATTTTTCTCATATATCTGTCTTCCACTTGGTCAAGGGATATGTGATGATGTATGGGATCCTTCCATGAATGGGAACTGTGCCCATAGTAGGATTGGATCGATCCCAGCATGTTTGATTTAATAACTGCTTTTTGTGTTGGGAACACAACTCAAAGCAACTCCAGGATTGATTATGGATGGTATTTGTGACATTGAACAAGGTACTTCCAGTTGCGCCCTTACTCCCCCATAGCTGTTTCATTCATCAGAGCTTTTGTTCATTTGCTGAATATGAAAGTACCTACTTTTTAAGAGTATTGTTTTTCTGTGGCTTCATTCGATTCGCCACTGTTTAAGCAGAAATAAGTTAATTCATATTAACAAGTCAGTACCGGGAAAACAGTTAGCGAGTTAAGTATCTGGGCCGTGTAGTCATAATATTTCTGCTTGAACAGCTAGGGTTCTGTTGGAAGTGGCCTGTCGGGCAAAGTGTATTTGAAGAGTTTTGCTCATAAGCTCTGCTTCTCATGATTAAGCAGTGCTGTCCCTTTTCTGTAGCTTTTCCTTTTCTATCGCTCTTTCACTCAGCAGCTCTTTGAAGTTATCAGTTATTCTGATCTGTCTTGAGTACTAATTTTTAAGAAATCGAGATAACCATGTAACTCCCCCTTCAAATCTACCTCCCTCCCTTGCAATGTACATTATTACTGATGCCAACCTTCTTCTACTGCTACCACTACAGTTTTATTCCACAGTAGGCTTCTAAGTGGTTTACAAGTGGTTTACAAGTGTAACTATCAGTTAACAAAGCATTAAAATATAAACATCCATTACATCTATATGAAACCTTTGGGAGCTGTTTTCAGTGGAGTCGCAACCGGGGGGGGGGGCGCATACCAGGTGCCATGTCTGGGTGGATGACAAAAAGGCACCCCATGGGGGCTCGAGGTGGCACGAGCAGCCATTGCGCCGCCACAGCTGCATGTGGAGGACCCTCCATTTGTGGCTGCAGCGACAAGCAGAGGATCCCGGTGCCAGTAGCAAACCGCTATGTACAGCACATGTGTGGCATCACATGCATGCACTGTACGTAGCGATGCCGCACGTGCACTGTACATAGCAGTTTGCTGCCGGCGCTGCTCGAGCGCTGTACGGACGGCGGGGATCCCTCTATCGCCACTACAGCCGCATATAGAGGATCCTCTGTTCACGGCTGTAGCGGTGACATAGCAGCGCCACAGGCAAACCACTATGTACAGCGCATGTGCGGCATCGCTACGTACGGTGCATGCATCGCACTTAGCAATGCTGCATATGTGCCCTGTGTAGCGACGCCCCGCCCCGGGTGTCACAACACCTTCATTTGCCTCTGGCTGTCATCAGGAGATTTGGAGTGAAGCATCATCAATATGCAGATGACACCCAGCTTTATCTCTCTGTTTCATCTGAATCTGGAGAGGCAAGGCATTTGAGGTGTTAGACCAGTGCTAGGAGGTGAGGTTTGGCTGGATGTGGGGCTTTAAATTGAGGCTAAATCCTGAAAAGGCAGAGGTGATATGTATCCTGGGTTCTCACATCTGGGAGGTAGGGAGACAGCCTGTCCTGAATGGTGTTGCAGGTCCTCAGCTTTGGAGTGTTCTTGAATTCAACACTGTCACAGGAGACAAGATGTTAGAACTGATTTGGTGGCTAATAGGCAGACAATCCCGGGAGTGATATGTGCCCAGTAAGGGGCATCACTCACTACTTAGGTGACAGGATTTTGACCAGCTGCAATATCTGAACCAGCTATAATAAAAACACCACATAGAGCACATTGTAGTAGTAAAAATGTGGTTACTAGTGCATGTGTCTAAGCTGCCCCTCTACAGGAAGGGACACAGTTGACACATCAAATGAAACTTGTGACATGCACTCTTTGCCAGGGAGTCCACTTGACCAGTATACCTTTTGCAACCCTATTTAGAAAACATATTTAGAAACAGCAAATCTTGCCTCAAATATTCATTCTTTAGTTAGATCCAGACTAATGCACTCTAGGTGGGGCTGCATTTGAAGATGGTTCATTAATTATAACACACAGCAAGAGCATGCATGAAGCTTTCCTAGGTGCAAAAAACAACACCCGTGCATGGAATTGCTTGTTGAACAAAAGCTCATCTTTTTGTGATACAACACAGAGTAATAGTTTTAAAATTATTTATAGAATGAAATCCCAACCCTGTTGAAAAATACTATCATTGCCTGCAATTCCCATTAGTTTCCCTAGACTTAAAGAACAAAGATTTGGCAGTATTTCAGTGACAGAATGCTATATATAATTTGTCAGGGGACTTGTTGACCTTATGTAAATTTGCCTCTTTGTTATTATGATCGCAGTTGCTAGAGCAGTTGTGTAAACTTAGCAACAGTTGATATGTTACTGTCAAGTTTCATGAGCTAAGTTGCCCTCAAAGGTAGAATCAGCTCTTTGCAAAGTTCACACCTATAATTCAGAAATATTATTTATGAAGAAAGACCACATTCTGGAACAAGTAGAAGGCTTCTGATTCTGTCCTTTGGGGCAGCAATGATTTGGCCACAGTACTCCATGCTCTTGAAGACAACTTGGCAACTTCAGTTGGTCCAAAATGCAGCAGTCAGTTAGCTGGGATTCCATTTAGAACACATATATATAACCCCTATTTTAAAATAGCTGCACTGGTTGGCAGTTCATTTCTGGGCCTAATTCAAAGTGCTCACATTAGTTGTAGAGTCCTAAATAACTTAGGCCCCATGCTAATGTAAAGTGACTTCGCAGCTGTTCTCTGCTAATTTCCTTTTAGTTCCCTCCTTTGGAAAGGCTGTGGGATCTGTAATGAACTAGTCGAGGGCCAATAAACTGAAACTCAGTCCAAACAAAAATGGGGTTCTGTGGGTAGGTGGTTGTGAAGAGAGAGATAGTGTTCCAAAGTGTTAGTCCTGCAAAGAATAAGATTCGGAGCCTGCAGTTATTCCTAGATCCACCTTTGCTATTGTAGGCCCAGGTAGCTTCTGTGGTATCATAGGCTGCTATGCCATCTGGGACCTTTGCTGACTAGTGATAACCTAGGCAGAGTTATTGATGCTTTGGTAGCAACTGGGATTGACTAATATAATGCATAGTGCGTGGGCATACCTTTGAAGACGGTTCAAAAACAGCTGTTAGAGAGTTACACTTACACTTTGCTGTGAAGAACAAAGTCTTCCATCCTGGGTTCTATTTCTTGGCGAGTCTGTATGACAAGCCTGGGAACCTGGCATGTGTGTGTATGTCTGCAGTTATGGTATGGAGCTGTGCAAAGTATCAGGTCCTTAGATCTTGGAATGAGAAGCAAAATACAACTTTAGATGAGAAAGTGGGTAGCATGTATTGAAAGGTAAACTTTAACACTGGGACCATTTTAATACCTAACCCTAATAATCTTTACAGGACTGAAATTTGTTTTCATGCCCACTGTTTTTGATTCCCGTTTCAGATTTGCAAGATAGAAATATACAAAAGAAAAAGAAAGAAAAGGGGTGTCCTTGTTTCTTTATCTGTCGCAACATTGCCTCTGAGCCGATTTTTCTGTCTGTCCATCCTGATGGCATGCAAAAAGCAGGATTAATCCTTTCCTTGTTACTAAATTGTGTCTGTGTGAATTTTTTCTGAGCTTAGTATGAATGATATTCCTCAAGAGGAAATTTATTCTTGTAAGGATTTCCTTAGTCCACCAAAAGAGACTCTTCCTGGCATTAGGGGAGCAAGATGTAGGCCGAGTGGAAATGCACCAAACTGATTTAATAGAAAAAGGTAATTCCTATTCAAACTGTATGGTCCCTTATTCATTTCTTCGGATTATCATCAAATTTATGTCACCAGCAAAAGGAGCTTTATTGAGTTTCACAGATATATTCCTTTTGCTTTCATTGTCATTAGTTGGCACACTGACATTTTCATATGTGTCTCAGCTAATGCCTCAAAATTACTCCATCTACAAATGTAACAATTGAACAGATAATTTTAATAAGATTCAGCTTGACTTCAGACTGCACTCCTTCCTTTTCTTTATAGAATGCAAATTGTAACCTGTTTTTAAAGCCGTGCAATGCAGTGAACTTTAATGGGATTTGACAACATCATATTAAGCACAACAACTACGCATAATGTACCGAAAAATTGGACGTGAAATTGGAAACATAGCTGAGAACAAAGTAAATTTACATGGTTTGGTAGTTTGAATGTCTGATATCATATTCTCTCATGCAAGCTCCATAAAAAGCAAGGGATTTAACAATGGATATCAGCGGAAAGTGCTTTTAAAGTTAAAGCTGATGGATGGCTTGTCAAAAAAAATAATTGCATTGGTTGGAAAGTCGGGATGCGTGCTGAGGGGGAGAGAACAGGATATACAGAGAGGATGATGGGAAGTGACAGTGGTCTGTCAAGAAGCAGTGGCTGCCCAGAGAAGTGTGAAGCCAGAGCTATAAGGTGGCAGAGTAGAACAGGCTGTCAGAGCGGGAAAGTGGCTTTAATACCCTGAAAAGCAAAGGAATCCGCCTGTCAGCCTTGCTCAGCCGTGCTGAAAGAGGAAAGGAACATGGCATAAAGTTAGAGACATTAAACGGGGAACGGGGGGCAGGGAGAGACCACAGAAAGCAAAAAGGGAAAGGGTGGGGGAGAAGAAAGCTGATGATTTTATTTGTATAGACAAATGACGATTTTTTTTGGTAAGAAGCTCACTTTTGGCCGCATCAGAGTGTTTTGCAATAGTGGGGTGTTGCGGATAATGTGGGCACTGGAAGACGGAATGTCTGCAAAAATGAAACAGTTCATTAAAGGTCTGTAGAAAATGGGGAGGGGTTGTTTCTCCTTGTGTGCCTGTTTCTGGCACATTTAAGCACACCACTCTGTCCTGTGACCTTCCGTTTACTTCCATTGTGTGCAGCTGTACTGTGAATTGCAGCTATGGGCGTATTACCAGACCAATTGAGTGTGCTTCCTTTTCTTTTTTTGCTGTGAGCCTGTGGCAGGTTTTGCATGTTAACCAAAATCTTTTAAGGTTTCCGGAGTTGTTTTTTCTCTCTCTGTGGCTATATCAGTTTTTAGCCTACAATTCTAATTAATAAATGTTAACTTTAAGAACAAGGAAACTCATTGTGTTGTTCCGGCAAGCTATGCTTTCCTCATAGCCACACCCCGTTCTCTTTCACACATGTCCCTGTAGTTTATGGTAGTGTTATGGCAATCAGTAATTATCACCCTCATCACAGCATCAGCAAAATCCCTGTGCTCATGGAATGGACAGATGAATGTATGGAGTGGAGATCAGGGTCGTGATTGCTAGTCCTGTCCTCCAAAGGTCCAAGGTCCCCTTTGCCCAGGATTGGTTTGTTCCCTTCATTTTTGTGGGGGTGGGAGTCTTTGTAAACCACCTTCAAAGTGTTGCTGAAGGGCAGTATATTAATCTTTAAAATAAATGAATAAACTTGTGTGCAAATAGGACCTTGCAATACGGAAGGGGCAACAGTAGGTCCAGTAGGCATGATTTCATGCATCTTATGTATACAGCTTTTAATCTGAAATAAATAGAACCCAAGTGCATGTTTTGCAGGAAAACAATGGTTTTCACAACCTGTAGGTGATATTTGTAAGATACGGGGAGGTAACCTGTGGGAACAGCTTCAGGGTTATAGGGAGAGGAGAGGGAGTGAAATACAGTCCTACATCCCTACTTGACATCTGTGGGAAATCAAATCTGGTGAAATCTGGGCTGGATTAAGAATGATTATGGGCATTTAACAAACCTTGGCTATGGCTCACAGTAAGGAGAGAGCCTTACCACAAGTCTCCATTTGGGTGACACACTAAGCCAAATCTTGGCTTAGCTTAGTTTAGCTTAGCTCAGCATAGCAGGGCAGGGCAGCAAACTGGGCTGTTGACCATATAATAAATATTCATGGGGAGTGATTGTCCATGTGCTTTAATAGCAATAGTAATAGTAATAATATATTGTTTCACAATAAAATAATAATCTATTGGCCGTTGAGAATTAAAATAGATTAACCTGGGGACAGGAGAATGCGTGCAATTACTAAATTTAGCATTCCATGCAGCATTTGGACAAAGCCACCACCTTATATTATTTTTTGCAAGTACAGATATCTTGCATAGAAAGAGATGATGTTACAATGCAACGTCGTTATCTTACAATGTGTTGAAAAAGTCATATGGTTCATTATTCTCCATTGAAGGGTTAAAATAAATAAATTTTAGAAACCCTTGAAAGCAGTGCTTTTGCTGTCGATAGTATATAACAAAATCTTAAAGGTCTGCAGTCTTTTAGAGGTTATAGTGTATTTTTGTTTATAAGGGGCATACTGGCCTCCATTGCACTTTCACAAACACAGTCTCCCTCTCCCTCTCTCTCCTTCCCTCCCTCCTCTTCAAACTTACTGTTCTTTTAAGGCAAATGAGACCTAAGGATAGAAGGGCAGTGAAAAATGTAAAACTGGCCAAGATGGATGGCAAAATGCACCATGCATAAATAAATTACGGGGGGGGGGGGGAGATGAACAATGATTGTGTGGTTGAAGACCTGGCTGAATACGTGTGTCAGGTGCTGATTGGAAGAATGATAAATGGAGTGACCTAACAAAGGATTGACTTCTCCAAAAGACAGGCCCTTTTAATGGATGGAAAGGGAGGAAGCCTCATTTAGAAGGGAAAGGCTGTTTGCTGTGCAGATATGACAAAGGGGAAGTCGACAACCATTGATTTACGTTCGGGAATGACAGTTGAAAAATTCAACAATAATCATGACAAATGAGAAGCGATGCAGTCAGAGGGGGAAAAAATGCCAATACGTTAAGCCTGAGAAGAAATGCCAAGGTCACAGGGAAAGGTTTCCAAACTTCTGCTTTTGACAATCCTAATGGAAATATTGGAAAGATGGGATGCAGGTTAAAAGGTACGGTTTGGAGTGAAGGATTGGAAAGGACATGAGTTAGTGCTGGTTCTTTCAAAAGCAGCTACTGAACATTTGTTGCACCTAGTCCTGAGAAAGGTTTTCTTCATGTCTCCTACTTTTTCTCTTGTGGAAATGTTAAAATGAAATAATAGGTGGAATCTAGGCTGGAAAATACAAATCTGAGTTCTTGCCAATGACTTCATTGGTGTGGAAATGCCCTATTTACTATGTATGTGTTTATAAAATACATTGCCTTATTGGGTTGGTTTTTTTTAAGCCACTAATCTAACAGGAATGCTGAGGTGTTTCTGTAAATATGTTTTCGCTGTGACTATTGACAGAATAAAATGAGTGTGTGAATTCTGCCCCAGCTGCTAAATACTAAAAATGCCTTTTAAAAAGAAAAATGAAGACGCTGGAAATGAGGCTGCAAGTTTGTTTGGGGGAAACTATTGTGTTAGAAAATCAGTGTATTCGTTAGGAAGTTCTCCATTATTTTAACATGCGCTTGTGCTTATGCATGCAGTACTTGAGCAAGCTGTTATAAATAATTAGAGAAGCATCATCTTTCACTGACATTTCTGTATTTGCAGTAAGCATATCCAAGCAATGTTTGTAAAATAACCGTCCTTTATAAAAGAAATGAATGGGTATTTTTACTTCACTGTGGAGCATATTAAATGGCACAAAAATCTTTATTAAGCAATTTTAAAATAAGATGTGCTGGAGGGAAATATTTCATATGGCCTTGATTTGTCTTCTGTGGCCACTGGAGTAATGATCTGTGTGAGTCTGTGCTCACATGAGGAATGGCAGATATAGAAAGGGGGGGAAAGAGCACAGTCTGAAGCCCACAAATATAAGGAGACAAAGCAATGATTAACAATGATGTGCTACTATTCTCCTATTTTCCAAACCCAAGTTGGGGGAAGACCTAGTCATTTGGATGATGGTACTGGAATGCATCATTAGCACACGCGTGACAATGTTTCTCTTTAAATCAGTAATAGTATGTGATGTTTCAAAAATAATTATAATGGCACCCCAATCTTAAATAGTCCACAGGTTGGAAGCAATTAATTGTGAATTGATGTTAGCTCCCCTGTGTGCTATACATGGTGTATACCTCTTTGTTTTTACAACAACTGTCTGAAGTAGGTTCCAGTGAGGCTGCTCCAGGAAATGGGGATTTGAACCCAGGATTTCATTGTCCAAAACTCTTTTCTACTGTACTCCACTGACTGATCGAAGTCATTAACGAAGGACATTCACTTATTAACTAGTCATCATGCAGTACCTAAATACAGTGGTACCTCGGGTTACATATGCTTCAGGTTACATACGCTTCAGGTTACAGATTCCGCTAACCCAGAAATAGTACCTCAAGTTAAGAACTTTGCTTCAGGATGAGAACAGAAATCGTTCTCCGGTGGCGCAGCAGCAGCAGGAGGCCGCATTAGCTAAAGTGGTGCTTCAGGTTAAGAACAGTTTCAGGTTAAGTACGGACCTCCAGAACAAATTAAGTACTTAACCCAAGGTACCACTGTACAATGAAGCACTGCCAAGTCTCAGTCATTGTCATGTAGGTGCTAGGTGCTGTACAACACAGAACTGCTCATTGTTTCCTGAGAGGGTTTAAAATCTAGAACCCAGCTCATGTTTAAAATCTAGAACCCAAGCAGGCAATCTTAATTCCAGTGGTGGAGGAACAGGCACACAGCCTTCCCTTTTTTTTTTCAAATCTCACAGCAGCTGTGAAATCACCTTGGGCAATTAACTGTCATTTAGCTTGATCCCCATCCCTCCATCCACTGTATGGGCAAAGAACAGGGTGAGTCTTTTAAAAAAGGCCCCCTGGAACATGTGTACTCTGTATCCATAGGGCCTCTTTTAAAGGATTCACCCTGTAGTACCAGCCTACCTTACAGGGTAATTAAGGCTTATTGAAGTGATGGAAGTTACAAGACCTGATGTAAGTGCTAAGTCGAGGTGGCTAACTTGTGGTCTTCCAGATGCTGGACTGCAACTCTGATTAGCCCCAGCCAGCATGACCAATGGTCAAAGATTATGGGAGCTGACATCCAGCAATATCTGGAGAGGCACAGATTAGCCACCCCTGTGCTGATTTATTATTAATAATGCATTCCTATGTACCCACTTAACTGAAAGACACTCACATTTGAATAGGCATACATAGGATTGCACTCTTAAATTAAATAAATAGAAAATATGGGGCTTTAAAAATGAAATATTAACAGATTAGAATGAATAACCTGCTGCAAAGTGGCCAACTGTGATAAACAATTGTGTTGGTATTTGTTGTTTTTTAATTGAATAGATTGTCTCTTAAATAGTTAAACTTCCTTATGCCAGTTGAGATATCGTATAGCCAGTAGTAATTCCTGCTTAACGTGTAGTAAAACAGATTAAAGGTAAAAATGGGGTGGTGGTGGAATCTGAGCTATAGCATTGCCAAAAGATATCTAGGATTCATCAGCTGAGATACCTTTTTAACTTTAGAAATTGAGCAAAAAACAAGGTTATAAATGACTAGGGCCAGTTATTTGAGATAATCTGAGATCTATAATAGTTTCTTACAATGCCTCGTACACTTGAGGTTTGCAAAGCCAACCCATAGCCTCTTTAGATTAAACATTTTCTAATCAGCTTTATCACTCATATCTGAATTTATCTTATTTGAGGAAAATGCCAATATATTAGCAGGCATATATGATACACAAGGTGACCCTACTAACTTAATGACATAATACATTATCCTTAATGAAGTCAATATCTTGTCTTTTAGCTGTCTGTCTATTGGGGCGATTAATTGCAGTGTCATTAAAGTTAGCTCTCTTTTCATTTGAGCTTGACAAGTCGCATAAAACTAATGTTCTTAGTTATCAGCCAGTGGAATAGGTTGGAGGATGGAGGAAATTGTAGGACAAATAAGGGGGTACTGCAACAGCTAACCTGAAGGAATTTTTCCAGTGACTGTTTTCACAAGCCGTGACTGCAGCCAGCAAAGCAGCAAAATGAGAGGCAGGCTTAATAACACAGTCAAAAGGGCTTTTTTAACCTCCAGTCCAAAGGCTTTCTTTCTTTCTCTCTCTCTCTCTCTCTCTCTCTCTCTCTCTCTCTCTCTCTCTCTCTCTCGGCTTTCTGCGTATTAAGCCCAAATTAGGTCATAACGAACTGTGAAGTATCAAAAGTCATTGCATTATTATGGTTTCAGGGCTTGGGGGGTGGGGAATTTCCTGGAACGGCCTCATGAGGAAAGTTTAAATGAGATTACCTATCCTAAACAGGTGCAATAAAGAATATAAAACGTGCACCTTTCGTTCTGCTCTTTGAAGTATCTTGTGTATGCATGTGTAGGTGTAAGAAGGAAAGAAGTGAGAAATAAAATCCCCCCCTCCAACCTTTAGAAGACTAATTTTGCATGAAATACAGTGTTCAAATAGCAACAATAAATATTAGTCATAGCTGATGGTAGGGATGTAGCAAGGGGGATTCCAGGGCTGGCTGAGTAAACAGAGTCACTCCCTGCCTTCCCCCCACCTCTGAAACTACAAGACAGGACAGCTGTAATTTACAGTGTGTTATCTTTGTCTATAGCAGCAAGATGATATGAAGTAAATCAAGGTACGAGTAATGAAAGACTGGAAATTTATTCCTTGGAGCACACTTTAAAGTGTAGTGTCTGTTATAGTGCCACTGCCTGAAGATCCCGAAATGAGAGTTGGATGAAGGGCAATAAAGAAGCATAGCGGCTCATGTTAATGTTGTTTGTCTGAGGTTAGTAATTGGGTTCCACTGATGAGTTGGGTGAAGACAAAGTGAGGATTCTAGCAAGTATTGTAAATCTTACATTGTTGGAACAAGAAGCAATCCTAACAGATATTGATCCTTCCCTGTGCCTAGAGGCGAGGGAAGAAAGCCCGTGTGTGCTGCTGAGCCAGTGTTGTTTTCAATAGGACCAATTACCTTAGCGAGACTGGGGACTCTGCATGGAGTCATGCCAGGCTTGCAAATTGTGAACGATCAATTACTAGACACTTTTAGATGCATTTCCATACTGCCCCCCCCATCACAGCAAGTTAGCTTCCTGTATTAATTTATTCAATTTTAATCCCCAAAACATTTATCAAATCCCCCAATTGTTCCGTTATTAAAATATTCCAGTTCAGCGGAAGTAAATCTCTTATGCTGGTGTGTTCAGAAGTGAAGTAGAAGGGGGTGGAGAATACAAAACAATATTTTGTTTAACATGACTTCACTAATGTGAAGCCACAGATTCCCCATTTTCCCGGTCTATACCAACCATTTATTTATATTTATATTTATATTTATATTTATATTTTATAGGCAGATAACACACAGACACACCTCATGCAATCCTAAGACAATTCAGTAGTGAATGTGCCATGTTTGTCCTTATCAGTTTCTATTTATTCTCTGCATCTTAATGATTTAATTTTGTTTAACTGACCCTTGGGGGGGCGGGGAATAAGTAATCGGGATTTGCAACACACCAGTGTCCAGACTGATAGTTCCCCTTGAGACCAAAGAGCTATGTGTGTTATGTACTGTGCAGACATATAGGAAGCATATAAAAATGGATGCTAGGCTTCTATTTATTTATTTACCATCTCATGAAACACTTCCTATACAGCGTCCTGAAGTGATTTAACAATAAAAGCACCACATTTTTTTAAAAAAAAAAGTTTTTAAAAAACCTCCAGTATAGATTGAGATAAAAATCTCCACTGAAGAGACTGGTTGGAAAAGATTTTCAACAGGCACCAAAAAGATAACAGAGATGGTGCCTGCATGATATGTTACTAACTTTGCCAAACCTTTATTAGGCATTACAAATATAGGCCATCATAAAGCATCCATATATGAAAATTTAAAATATATATATAAATAAACAGCCATGTAAAATATGTAATAACGAGGATTTCCAGTGGAGTTTCTATCCGCTAAATAGTGTGCCTTACGTGTAACAGAGGGACGCAGGTGGCACTGTGGGTTAAACCACAGAGTCTAGGACTTGCTGATTAGAAGGTCGGCAGTTCGAATCCCCGCGACAGGGTGAGCTCCTGTTGCTCGGTCCCTGCGCCTGCCAACCTAGCAGTTCGAAAGCACATCAAAGTGCAAGTAGATAAATAGGTACCGCTCCGGTGGGAAGGTAAACGGTGTTTCCATGCGCTGCTCTTGTTCGCCAGAAGCGGCTTAGTCATGCTGGCCACATGACCCGGAAGCTGTACGCCGGCTCCCTCGGCCAATAAAGCGAGATGAGCGCCGCAACCCCAGAGTCGGTCGCGACTGGACCTAATGGTCAGGGGTCCATTTACCCTTTTACATGTAACAGGAGGGAGTTCTAAAGTGTTGGTGCCGCCACCCTAAAGGCATAGCATGATATTCAGAGTAGACGTGTTGAAATTAATGGGTCTGACGTAGCCGTGTTCATTAATTTCAGTGGGTCTATTCTGAGTAAAGAGTTGGCTGAATAACACCCACAGTTCCTACCTCATACAGAATGGACCTCCTGGAGGTGGCATCCGCAGGAGGCTCTTTGCTGGAGAGCTCAGTGCTGGTTGTGTATATATGGGTTGAGACAATCTCTTAGACAGTGCTTTTTTCTGGTGGTACACACCGCTATGCAATACCAACACCTTTCTCCCCCCCCCCAAAAAAAAATTGACGCCTGGCACCCCCTTCCTAAAGCCTGTATGGGCATAGCCAAGGGGGGTAGTGAGGCAGCTGCCCCCAATCAAGTAAATCAATAAAAATACTTACCGTAACTGAGGTTCTGCCTCCCTGCAACATGAAGCCTGCATATCTGCTTCTCCAGGGGGAGTACAACCCTGCCAAAAGCTAGCAATTGGCCAGTCATCCACACCAAACCTTAATTTCCATTAGCTAATCTCCTCGTCACATCTCACCTTCAGTTGCCCCAACTTCCTCTGCCTTCCCAGTGCTGTGCATTTGCACCAGAAAAAGTTGATATCATACCTTTTGAGGATATTTTGTCCCAGCTCTAGCACTCTGGTTTGTGTATCAGATAGTGGGAAATCCTTCCTTCCTTCCTTCCTTCCTTCCTTCCTTCCTTCCTTCCTTCCTTCCTTCCTAATATATTCTGAGGCCCTTTCCTGTTAAGCCCCTTGGCCACACATGCTCAGTGGTGTGAGCACTGGGGTTGAGAATTCTGGAAGCTTTCCTTATAAACTGAGATGGTTTCCCTGGTCCCCTGTCACAATGGACACAAACATTCTGGATGACCTCATAAAGACATCTCCAGGTGACCTGACTATGTTTTCTAGGCACCTCCCTTTCTTGGGGCCCCATCCAGACTGGTGTCTGGTGTCGCATTGCCATTGTATTTTGTGCCGTGTTCTTCGCACAATATAGTACCTTAATGGTGGATTTATTCAGCTTTATTATTTGTTTTGCATGTTTCCCCAATACTTCCACGCTATTGCTATCTATGACAGGCCCAGATAGCATTGAAAGAAGGATTGTGTGAGACCAGACTAAATAAGTTGGTTTTGATTTATTTATTTAATTTGTATACCACCTTTCATCTGTAGATCGTAGGGCGGTTCACAACATAAAAATACAATATAAAAACACTAAAGGTAAAGGTAAAGAGACCCCTGACAAGAACAAAGAAGCATACAAACCAATAACCCCCCCTTCCCCACCCCCTCCCACAAACACATTTAAAAAGTAGTATGTGTTAGTTTTTAATTTTTATCAAAGACAATTATGGTTCTCTTCTGGCAGCAGACCCACTGGCATGTCTTAGCATAAGTTTTTGGGAGAAATCTTTAAGCAGTGTATATAACATACGATACAATATCAAAAAAATTAGAACAATTATATACAACTAATTATATGTTTGGGTACGTTTGCTAATTTAGCAGACATCAAGAACATTACAGTGGTACATCTGGTTACAAACTTAATTCGTTCCAGAGGTCCGTTCTTAACCTGAAACCGTTCTCAACCTGAGCTACCACTTTAGCTAATGGGGCCTCCCGCTGCTGCCATGCCACTGCCCCGCGATTTCTGTTCTCATCCTGAGGTAAAGTTCTTAACCCAAGGTACTACTTCCAGTACCCCAAAGTGTTTGTAACCCGAGGTGTTTGTAAACCAAGGTACCACTGAGTCATGGCCTAATGTTAATAGGCAGGGAGTACCAAGGGGCCAGGTGGCGCTGTGAGTTAAACCACAGAGCCTAGGACTTGCCGATCAGAAGGTTGGCAGTTCGAATCTCCATGACGGGGTGAGCTCCCGTTGTTCAGTCCCAGCTCCTGCCAACCTAGCAGTTCGAAAGCACAAAGTGCAAATAGATAAATAGGTACCGCTCTAGCAGGAAGGTAAACGGCGTTTCCGTGTGCTGCTCTGGTTCGCCAGAAGCGGCTTAGTCATGCTGGCCACATGACCCAGAAGCTTTCTGTGGACAAACGCTGGCTCCCTCGGCCAATAAAGCGAGATGAGTGGCGCAACCCCATAGTTGGGCACGACTGGACCTAATGGTCAAGGGTCCCTTTACCTTTTTACCAAGTCATAGGTGCTGCCACACTAAGATGGACACCTCACAGATGTGGAACTGCAGATGGCAGCATTTGAGCTGGCACTTATGGGGAAAGGAAATTCTTCAAGTAACCTTTTGGGAACCCTGAAGAGGGGCCAGCATGACAGCACATGAAAAAGTGATCTATACGGAGGTGCAGGTTCACAAAGCGGTGTTTCTGTACGTTCCTTGGTGGCTTATGAAGCGCACAGCATCCTATGTGTTTCTACAGACAATCATGTATGTATATGAGAGCCTGAACTCTGAAGCAGGCCTGCATATGCATCTTCCTATTTGTTCCAACTCTGTCATTTGGCTGTGCAGCTACTTCTTCACTGGCAGGCGGCTGTTGAGTATTTCTGTGAGAGTATAGGTCATAAGATCCCTTGTCTTCTGTGGAACATATCTTTAAAGTGTATATTATTAATACATGCAAAACTTCTGAAATAACTCCAGTGTTAAAAAACACACCAATGCTTGACATCCATGAGCCTAAAATGGACAACGCTGTTTCCACAGTGCTATGCAAAGTTGAGGGTTTATTGGACTTAAGCCATATAATATCTGCATTCGATATTTGTTCTGTTGTCCACACTAGAAGTTAAACCCTTCTTGACAGCAGTTGAGAGCAGTTAGGATAGGGGAAAGCTAAAGGTCAGTGTCAAACCATTTCCCCCAGGAAATGGTCATTTTCAGTTACAAACTGAGGTTTACTGGAAGATGAGCTGTGAAGATGAAGTATAAAAGAGGCTATATAAACAAAACCTTGAAGAGGAGATGTGTGTGTGTGTCCACTAGAATCTTTTTTATTGCCACTTGTTTGGGAAGGCTTATATAACTCACTAGTGACTTTGCCATTTGTGAGTAATGTGGTCATCCAAAACTCCCGGCAGTAAAAACTTTATAGCACTCATCGCATTGCACATCTAGCCAAAATATAAGTGATAGGCCCACAGGTTGAAAAATTGACTTACTGTTGGCTGTAATACCTGCAGCTCCAAGCTGAGGTCATTATTTTTGACGGGAGGCAACCTCATGTCCGGAGAAACAATAGTTCTTGCACACTAAAAAAACCAAAAACAAAAAACCCTTCATTCTAGGCATAAGCCACAGTGCTTCTGCTTAATAACAATTCTCCCTCCTCCACAGTCCATTCCAGCCACAGTTGCTTTTTAGTTTGTGTCTCTTTGTGACCATGTGTGTGTCACACACTATCTCCTTTGTCTTTTCACTGCCTACTAAAGACCTTACTCTTTTGAGTTTTCCCCCAATTTCCAACTGTGCAGTGGTACCTCAGGTTACAGATGCTTCAGGTTACAGACGCTTCAGGTTACAGACTCCACTAACCCAGAAATAGTACCTCGGGTTAAGAACTTTGCTTCAGGATGAGAACAGAAATCGGGCAGTGGCGGCGCAATGGCAGTGGGAGGCCCCATTAGCTGAAGTGGTACCTCAGGTTAAGAATAAAAGGTAAAGGTAAAGGTAAAGGTACCCCTGCCCGTACGAGCCAGTCGTGTCTGACTCTAGGGTTGTGTGCTCATCTCACTTAAGAGGCCGGGAGCCAGCCGCAGACACTTCCGGGTCACGTGGCCAGCGTGACAAAGCTGCTCTGGCGAGCCAGCACCAGCACAGCACACGGAAACACCGTTTACCTTCCCGCTATAAAGCAGTACCTATTTATCTACTTGCACTTAGGGGTGCTTTCGAACTGCTAGGTGGGCAGGAGCTGGGACCGAAAGATGGAAGCTCACCCCACCGTGGGGATTCGAACCGCCGACCATACGATCGGCAAGTCCTAGGCACTGAGGTTTTACCCACAGTGCCACCCGCGTCCCCCAGGTTAAGAATAGTTTCAGGTTAAGAATGGACCTCCAGAACAAATTAAGTTCTTAACCTGAGGTACCACTGTGTTGGGAATTTTCAAAATATGTTTTCATTGTTTTATCACTTGTTGTTGATGTCTTGGGCTCCTTTGGGAGGAAGGCTGGGAAAAGAATGAATGAATGAATGCACTTCCTTGGCAGATGGGAAACTACCGTCCATAAATGCCTGAACATGAGTAGCTGCCTTACGCCAATAAAGACCGTGGGTCCCTCTAGGGCAAGTATTGCCAATGTCTTAAACAGAGGCTCTTTCCAGCCCTTGTAACCAGTGGTGGGGTTTTTTGTTTTTGTTTTTTTACTGAAGAAGCCAAGGATTGAACCCTGGGCTTTTATGAATGCACAATACATGCTTTGTCACCTAGCTGCTGCAGTCCATAATGACAGCTGTGCTAGAGAGAAAGGGAATAAAATACCATAGTCATTTGTCCATTTTATTAATAAATACAGGCCATCTGCTTTGTTGCCCCATCACAATTCAGAAGCAAGGCTCTAGAATCATAGATGCCTAGACTTGTAGAGTTGGAAGGGACTCTAGCCCAGCCCTCTGCAATGTAGGAATCTCAATTGGATCATCCATGACAGTTGGCCAGCCAACCTCTGCTTTAAAAGCTCTAGTGGAGGAGAGTTCACAACCACTCAAGGGAATCTGTTCCACTGTCAAACAGTTCTTAATGTCAGAAAGTTCCTCCTGGTGTTCAGTCAGGAATCTCATTTCCTGTAACTTGAAGCCATTGGTTTGGCTCCTAGCATAGGAGCCAACTCCTAGGGGCCGAGGAGCCTTCACCCTCCCCTAATAAAATATTTGAGGGTGCATTGCCATTCAAATGGTGTGTGTGCACTGTGTCATGTGATCAGTTATGTGGGGCGGGGCTTACCTCCCCCCCCCCCCCACAATATTTTATTCAAGTTGGCACTCCTGGCTCCTAGCTTCCAGAGCAGGAGAAACGAGCTTGCCTAGAAACGCCTAGAATAAAGCACGTCTCTGTGTCTGCAAAGTGCTATTTCTTGTTTCACAGAAGTACCATAAGTCATCATACAGTTATACCTGTATCTGGAAACACTAGGGTGTGCTGTGATCTTCATGTGGCATTGTACTATCCGTTTCATGCTTAGAAACTGGTTTATGTTGGTCATTCCTGACTCAAAAATATTGTATAGAAAGAACAAGCCAGTGGGACTACTGGAATGTACAACTGCTACTAAAAGAGAAAGCGCCTGTGTAAATGCATAGTGCTTTCCCTCACCGCTAAGAGTGGCTTCAGATATAGCTTTACAAAATAGAAACAGGGCGCTCAGTTTCTGTGTGCATACTATTCCACATATATAAAAACAACCTTTGTATTTATAAAGCCACAGACAGGCCACACATTCAGATTCAGAATCAGAAGAATCTTTATTTGCATCAGCCAGTAGCCATAGCAATAAAATAAAATAAAATAAAATGTACTGAAGATAGAGGTAAAAACTTAACCATACAAAATACATTCTGGAGGTTTTCATCAATAATCAAGTAATAGATCTTATTTTAGTTGCCCCTGTTAATTTTTTTTTTTTTTTGCAGTTTTTGTTGTCACCTGATTATCTTGAAGAAAGGGCTCAGTAGCAATGGTTGAGCGACCTGGTCTGGATAGTAGTAGAGGGGTAATAAAGAGTGCAAGCTGGAGGCACATGAGCTACTGATTCAATACTCAGGTCACACATTTCTGATACTAGAAGGCTAGGTTGTGTAAGACCTCCAAGCAGGCTTGGGTTTGCCCCTGTACACCCTTGAAAGAGCATTTTGTCGAAAGGGGAAGCACATCTCTTGGCTTGCAAGCAGTGAGTTTAAATTCAGTGTAAACGTAACTTTGGTTACACATTTGAATCTTTTGAAATGTGTTGTTTTCTTTCAGGCAAGCAAAAAGTAGAGCACCTACTGAGCTATGAGCAGTTTGGAGGAGAGCAGAAAGAGTGTTGCCTATAAACTTTGTGTTTATCATACAAATATGATGGTATTTTTGCATTTTTATGATACAGCTAAGTGGTGAGCATCCATTTATGCCATCTCATCCCAGATGCCTATCATGCAAAAGTAGCTGTTAATCATACACCGATCGCCTTCCTAAAGCCTAAACAAGAAACTAGGGGCCACTAAAAACATGCTGCCTTTCATTAAAGAGGAAATTATTACCGTATATTTCTGTAATAACCAATAACATTTCAAATTACTCACATTTATAGCATGTAATCAAGTTTATGCTTAACCTTTAATCTCTCTGAAGTAAGTAATGGATGGTTTGTTAGTTAGCTGCTTATTGGAAGTTAAAGGCAGCTAGTAACCCACCTGACCAGTTATGAACTATCATAGAAACTGCTTTCTGTGGCTGATATTGGGTGTTATAAAACACATTCGGTTGCTTGTGAAAAAAATAATTTATGAAAGGGGAAAAAATTAGGGCAGCATATTTCAGTTGCTGTACTCTGGCAAAGTAGGAAAGGGGGATGTGGGTTGTTTTTCAGCATACAATAAACATTTTGATTTACTGATGGGTCAAATGTGCAAAATATTTATCACTTGCTTTTAACCGTGTGCAAAGTCCCTTTCAAAAACAGCCACAAGTCCCTGTGTGGGACTGGATTAGATATGTAGGCAGCTTGAAGTCTGCAGTGTGCAGACCTCCTACCAATGGATAACGAACAATTTCATTTTGGCGATACAGTACGATCGCATCTTAGGCAAACTTAACTTGTGCTATTTTTACCTTGCGCAGTTGAAGCCATTGTTTCCTTTATTATTTATTTATTAGATTTCTGGCGCATGTTTTGGAATAATCCTCCTTCAGGTTTCATCAAGTGCATCAACCACTACAGTAGCTCTTATCTTTCTTCAAGCACCTGGTGCTCCTTCCTCTCCCCTCCACCACCCTTGTCGGTGTTTTTCCTGGTTTATGGCTATTGTACACTTCAAAGTGACCAAGACACAGAATCTGGAATAGGGTATACATAAATAAAAAGTCATGTTGCTTAATAGATAAGCTCCTCTGGGACAGGGGATAGGTTCCCCCCCCCCCCCACCAAGTCTGTTCCTCAGCCAGTGGAAATTGGGGTAAAAGAAGAGAGAGAATGAGAGCTTGGGGGATATAACCATGGAGGAAGGATAGAAAGTTTAAGAAGAAGGGATGGAATAGAAACGGCCTCGGCCCAGTATACCTGAAGGAGCGTCTCCACCTCCATCGTTCTGCCCGGACACTGAGGTCCAGCACCGAGGGCCTTCTGGAGGTTCCCTCGCTGCAAGAAGCCAAGTTACAGGGAACCAGGCAGAGGGCCTTCTCAGTAGTGGAATGCCCTCCCACCAGATGTCAAAGAGAAAAATAACTACCAAACTTTTAGAAGACATCTAAAGGCAGCCCTGTTTAGGGAAGCTTTTAATGTTTAATAGGCTATTGTATTTTGGTGTTTTGCTGGAAGCCACCCAGAGTGGCTGGGGAAACCCAGCCAGATGGGCGGGGTATAAATAATAAATTATTATTATCAAAAGTCATTACACAGTTTAAACATTGATCAGATTACAGGTTACGCAGCTCAGCAATTCAGAAGCAGGTACATGACCAGGCTTAAGCTAAGATGTTGTCTCAGTACTTGAAATGTCCCCTTGGCTCTCCTTTTGAAGAGCAGGGTGGGCACAGTCATTCACATGGTCCTTGTCTCAAGCAAGCAAGCAAGCAAACAGTCACCTAATGTAATGATGCATATTGAGGCAAAAAGTAAAATAAAATAACATTCCTAGGGTTTACTTTTTGACCTCCTCTTTCTGGGCACAGGTTGGCATTTTCCTGGTACCCCACTTTCTCCAGAAATACAATTCTGGTTGCTTCACCTCAAAAAGGATACTGTAGATAGAAGTTTAGAAAATTATGCTTGGCTTTGGGAAAGGGGATAGGGGAGATTTTTTCTCCCTCTCTCACAGTGGTACTCATGGACATCCAATGAAGCTGAATATTGGAAAATTCAGGGCGGATGAAATGAAGTACTTCTTCACATAAAAGGTAAAGGGACCTCTGACCATTAGGTCCAGTCGTGACCGACTGTGGGGTTGCGGCGCTCATCTCGCTTTATTGGCCGAGGGAGCCGGCGTACAGCTTCTGGGTCATGTGGCCAGCATGACTAAGCCACTTCTGGAAAACCAGAGCAAGGCACGGAAACGCCATTTACCTTCCCGCCAGTGTGGTACCTATTTATCTACTTGCACTTAGATGTGCTTTCGAACTGCTAGGTTGGCAGGAGCAGGGACCGAGCAACGGGAGCTCACCCCATCGTGGGGATTCGAACCGCCAACCTTCTGATTGGCAAGTCCTAGGTTCTGTGGTTTACCCCACAGTGCCACCTGTGTCCGTAGCACATAGTTAAATGATGGAAGTTGCTCCCCCAGGAGGCAGTGATGGGTCCACCAACATGGATGGCTTCAAAAGAGGATTAGACAAATTCCTGGAGGAGAGAGCTCTCAATGGTTACTAGCTAAGATGGCTATGCTCTTCCTCCACAGTTGGAAGGAGCAATGTTTCCAGTTACTGAAAATCATGGGAGGGGAGAGCTCTCTTGTGCTTATTTTCTGCTTGCAGGTTTCCACATGCATCCCTTGAGCAGATTCCTGGACTAGATGGGCCATTGGCCTTATGTTTTTATGTTTGTGTTTTATGTTTTGCTTTGGGAGTACATTGTGGTTAGAAACTGTTTGTTATTCTATAAATAAAAAATGTTTGGCAAGTAGATTTTGGTTATATACACCTGCTACCCTTAATTTAGGGTCACTGGTAGGAAATGAAATATTCACACATGCAACTAAACATCCTTAAATCTTCCTTACCTGAATCTTGACAGGGGCTAAGATATATGCCTATAAAAGAGATGTCAAACCAGCTCTTAATTTAGTAGTATCTCATTTCACTGAGATCACTGGTCAGTTGTTCAACAGAAATAACTTGAACTGACTATTTACCTTGTTCCAGATCTGAGCCAGCGACCTAAAGTGGTGAGGCTACATATCTCACTATCAGTCTTAGTAGCCATCCGATCTTTTTCCCCAAGATTTTCCACCCACGTAGAATGGTGTCTATGATTAATGTGATATCAAAGGGGAAATCACACTGCTTACTAGCATGCCAATTAAGAGCCGTTTTAATTTGCTTCTGGTTTAGTAATCATTTGCCGTTTGCAAAGATTCTCATGTAACTTACCTTTAATATTTTGTCTATCAAAAAATGAAGTCTGCAGTTAGTAGGTTTGTTGTTATAGGCTGATCCATTGTACTATATTTCTCTCTCTCTCTCTCTCTCTCTCTCTCTCTCTCTCTCTCTCTCTGTGTGTGTGTGTGTGTGTGTGTGTGTGTGTCTTTCCCCCTCTTTCTGTGAAGAGGGAATGTATGCTCTAACCACAGCTTAACAGGAAATTCCAGCCCAGCTACAGTTGCAATGTGATAATGCTTTATTTGGTTTTTGAGCAGGTTAGAAACTGATATCCCCATTATGTAGCATACTGTGAACTGGATGTTATTGTCTGGTATAAGGACAGGACATATTAGCGGTATCTTTTATTACGCAATCTTCATTATAAAAGAACAGTGAGTGCTAAAATGCTCTCCATATGATAGGTAGGGTTACATTGTTCTTCCACTGCTGGCTCTGATTAAGGCTAGGATAATGAACAGTTCCTGCCTTTTCTGTCCGTCAGGAAACAAGGCAGATCAAGGTAAAATAGATGAGCATGTGCTGGCAACAGATTAAAAAGACCAGTCTAAAGTCCATTAATAATTCTCATATTTAGGATTTTCCTCTGTACTGTACTTACAGAATCTACAACATTTAATCTCTTCTCAGAAAGCTGAGAGAACCCTTACTCCCCCACCCCCACCTCACTGCCCGAGTGATAGGCCTAGATTTTCCGAGGCAGCACATTTGTCTGTCAGAGCTGTTGGCTGGTGTAGTGATTTAGTTTCCGTCAAATGATGCCGGTGTCCGGCTGATGATATAGCCTTGCTGGATATGGGGAAATTTGTTACCTTTAGCTCTGACAGGAAGATAATTGCTGATGGTTAACAGAACTGTGCAGAATCCATTGGTTTTGTAGCAACACAAGCAATGGTATCTGCTTCAAGAAGTCAGTCTCTTCAAATTAACTTCTGGAAGCAGGTCTTTCATAAGACAAATTTTATTTTACTTTGTGCTGAAGTGTCTGGGGTTTTTTTCGTTAGCACTGGAAGCTTATTGATCCGAGTAACTAGGAAGAGTCTTATTATTAGGAAGATTTGATATTTGTGTCATCACTTTATGTCCTGGTGTTCTATTAAGTCTGCTTTCATTACAGTTAAACCGAGCAGGGGAAAGTCTTTTATAGTTAACCTTTGTCAGCTAAGGTAGAAAATTATAAATAGCAAAAGCAAACTGTAGTAGTAGCTTCCAGCAGTAACAGTAGCCTTCTGCTCAGGTGGTCAGAAGTGATACAATTTGCTTCTGTTGCCCTGTATAGGTTGTTTGTGTGTGCGTTTGTGTGTGTGTAGCTGCATTGCTTCTGCTTCCAGTGTGTTCAAGATCTGGTTTGCACAGGGGCCTACAGTACAATCCATATTTGCAGGGTACAGATCGCACATCTTTGAGTTGGGCACAGAAACTGGTTTCTAATGAATGGAGGCTGAGAGCAGTGCAGCAGGCATGACCCTAATCTTGTGCACTGTGTGTTCATGGGTACACTCAATGTCTCCGATGTTTTTCTCCTACAATGTGACTGTGGGATGGGTGTTTTGATTCAACTTCTTCCTCTCATCATAAATAAATCGCCTCAGTGGAATAAAGGTTTCACTCAAGTCTGAATTGGTTAAACTTAATTTATGCTATTAGAACAAGGAACTTTGGTTTTACAGCTCTAGCAGGTATAAATAGATAGATAAATGGTGTTGCTGTTAAAAGCAGAGGAACTCAAACTTTCTTGGAACTAACTTTCATAAGATAAGTGGGAGTAGAAGGCAGTGAAATAAATTGTAGTTGTAGTAGCAGTTGTTACTAATATTATAGCAAATATTATATTGTTTTTTAAGGGCTTTAAATGCTACTAAGTGAAGGAGACAGAGTTGCTGCCGCACTGTTGTATAATCCAGTAAACATGGCATAAAAGGAAGAAGAAATAGGGGAGATAAAACTAAGAACATTCAGATACAGTCTGTTTAGGGCTGTAAGAAGGCAACAATTTCTATTCTAACCTATGGTATATTTGTCACAATCAGCATTGATTCTGTTTTGCTGTATTTCGGTTTCTGCCAAAGTTTGCTGTCCACCATTTGCTGTGAGTTACATAACTATATGCATAGCTTACATTAATTTCATTGTAAAGGAAACATCAAAGCAAAGTTTATAAAAAAGCTGTTATTTGCTTATCATTTGCAGACTTATAACAATGAGAAGGGAAACCAATCATATTTACCCAGTAAAGCATTATCAATTTCAAAAACAAAACAACCAAACCATACCAAAGTTGCTTTTATTTTTGCAATAGGTAACATTTCTGGGGTGGCTATAAAATGAACAAATTATTATGATTTCATAGCTTGTAAGTTAAGACTGTGTAGGCAGAATGGAGCTGCTTCACAAGCTTTAGCTGGACTTCAGATGGCTGAATACTATTTCAGCCCAGATGAACTATTGTTTGCCTGAAGTTCTCACATGTCCCAAAACATTATAGCTATTAAAGTAGCTGTGGTTTTAGTCCCCTTCCCCCATTTTTCTCTCTGCATATATTTTGGTGTTGCACTGCAATTTCCAGGTTATACTTGAAAGTATTTTGTAGTAAATTAGATTGGATTTACAACTGCTTGCAAAAATTGAGTCTTAAGGGGAAATGCAAAGCAAAATTTGTAATTTTTAAAAACAGTGATAGAATTCTAGAATCAACAATAAACAACTTGTCATGTGGAGGAAGCACTACAATCTCGATATAGTCTGATGCATAGCATTCCAATCATTCTTGGGTGACCAGGAGCATTTTTACAATCTTGGTTGGTGTACCAGCTACAGCCTTTCATAGGAAAGGTGGATCTTAGCACATATCCATATGCTTTGGCTACATCTGGATTAGGTTATTATAACTTGGTTTGTAGTGGACTGTCTTTTGAAAATGTGCAGAAATTTCACCTGTTACAAAATGTGGTACTTAAGTTGCTGACGGCAATCCAGTTTTCAGATCGTATAACACTATCATCATACCAACTTGATTTCCTCCCAGATTGTTTCCGGGACCATGGTGCAGGTCATGTGTTTCAAAGCCCTAAATTGTTTGGGACCAGGTTGTGTAAAGGCAGTCTCCTCCCATATGAACTTACCTCCAAGTTCATCTTGAAGGGAGAGCTTCCTTTGCATCCCTCTGCCACCTGGGATAGAGGTACAAGGCATATCTGTCTTATAGGTAGTGCATAGGCTGTGGATTTCATTCCCAAAGAGGTGCAATGACGGCTCACTATGGCAAACAATCCCCCTCTTAATCTACCATAACCCTAGGGGGGAAAGGTAGAATCTGAACTGGTGCTGAAATGATACCGGTGAAGGCACTAGGAGGATGTCAGTGGGGAAAATGCTCCACAGATGGGGAGCTACAACTGAAAAGGCTCTCTCCCCCTTTTTTTGGAGAAAGTGCTCAGGAGGATGGTTGCTGTTTAGCTCCAGGTAACACTTGGAGGAAGCAGATTATTGGGTTTCCAGCCTAAGCTCTGACCTAGTTTTGGAACCAAATCAGTCTTGGTCAGCCTGATGGATGACCTTTGCCAGGAAAGTGACAGAAGAAGCTCAGTCCTGATGATCCTCCTGCATTTCTCAATAGCTTTTGATATCATGATGTTGGGGGGAATTGTAGACAATGAGGCAGAAAGAAATGCAGAAAACTACAGTGATAATTACATAATTGACAGTGGCAATTCACAAAACAGTTGCAACGTTGTTGTTGTTTTTAGTGAATTTCCACTGTTAATTATGTAATTATCACAATTCCAACCCATACATCCACCAAACAGCGTAACCCAGGAAAACATAGCAGGCATCTGATGAAGAGGCTCTTGTTAACATTATTTGGAATTGGAATGGTTCTTACAAACTTGTTGACAGACCGTAAAAACAAAAAAATAATAATCCACATTTATGCCTTGTTTAGTGAACAATACTTTACAAATTCTGTTTTTCCCCCTTTGCTTTTCAATAGACTTTTCCAGTCGCCTGGATTGTATCACATTAAACTGCAATTTTTCCCTTCCTTTGTGAATGATCCCATAAGAGGAAAGCACATTTTTATTTAAGTATTGTCATCTATTTTTAGAATGCAGCAGCCAGTTTCCATGCGACAATGAAGCATTAGAAACTGTATTGATCTGCTCCTGCCCTATTGGACAGCACAAGTCAACTAACCTTTGACCTAGCATTGTTTGGCTCAGATTTCTCAAAGTGACCGGTATGCTCTTAAAGAATTGCAGTATAAGTAATGTGACTTGTCCCGTCCTTGTGTAAAAGCTAGGAATATGCAGCTTTATAGCGGGAAGTAATGCAATAAAGAAGTTGTTTTTAATGAAATCCTTTGTGGCAGCAGCTCAAGTTTAATGACTTTAAAATTGCTTATAGGAAGGAAGGAAACTATATTGTGGAGTGAGTGAGTGATGCCGCTAGGATCTAAATTTAGAAGTGTTTCTGCTTTAGCAGAAACCTCCCAAAGAAAAACAAAGCATCTTTAAATTGCATGTTGTACTTCAAAGTTTTTAAGTTTTCTTTTCCCCCAACTGATTGTGCATCATTTTATTTTCCTTACTTGGATTTACCACTGTGTGACCTCGTGTTGTATTTTTTCTGAATGACAATGAAAGTAATTGAAAATATTGATTGGCAGTACAGTTAAGTTGTCAACACAACCATTTAATTTGTCAGGAGGACTTGTTAAATTGTCAAAAATCATATAAAAAAACTCCTTCAGTCACTGATGATATACATTAGAGATGTTCATGAATCAAATGGCCCATTTTTGAGATAAGTGTTGAAGAAAAATTCTGAAATGGTTTTCTCCTGATACTTTTTTTAGATTGAATTAAAAATGAAACATCTCAATGTTACATGGCTGATAAACATTTTTTCAGTGGATGACAATGGGTATTTCATACTAAAATTTAATTTTCAGCATGCCAGCTCTGAATTTTTAGCATATGTAACTATTTTTATGAAAGCCTCTGAAATGTTTATATAGATATATTAAAATGATGATCAGACCAGTAAGCAAAATAAATGGCATTTCACATGTGGCAAAAACCTGCCTCTAACAATTCAGTTCAGCAACCCCTCTGGCCTGGTTTGAGATCCATCAGCACAGGCCTTTCTTCATAAATACGGATGCATAAAGTCTAGATAATCTGCTTCATTTACACAGACATATTCCCATTATTCCGTGTGTCTTCTAAGAAAATAGACCTTACCCTCATTCTATTTACATATTAACAATGCACAGTCTTAAACACACATTTATTCCTTTATTATAAATACTTTTATCTGGCTTTTTCCTTGAAAATGCTAGCAAAGCAACAATGACAATAATAAACACATTCCCCAAAGAATCTGCCTGTCTGTCTGTCCATCCATGTACCAAAAATTCAAAAAATTCAACAGTCAACAGAGTATTTTTTTATTCTTCTATTAAGCAGCAGCAAGCTAAATCATAGCGGAGAGAGCTCTTATGCCTTTATAGATGATAAAAAACAGTAAACAAAGTGGGTTTTGACATAGCAGCAACAACAAGGATCAACAAAAAGGCAAGCTTCTCCTAAGGGAGCATTCCAAGTCTGACTTCAGCCATCAATAAGGCCTTCTTCTGCATCCCATTCGAATGCAGCCTTGATGTTGGTGTCATGAGAAAGAGAGTCCTCTCCAGTGGAACACCACATTCCGGCAGGCTCATAAGGCAGAAGCTGGTCATTCAAGTATCTCAATCCCAGTTTGAATCCATTTAAGATACCCATTTGAACACATCAGTTACAACTGATGTGTAATTTTCAGGGTCAGAGGGCTCTTTCCACATATTTGGGTATCCTAAAAAAACCATAAACAAAACCGTGTATGATTACCTCCGTACTATCACTGGATGTAGGCTAAGGGCAGAATCTGTTTGTGTCTGTCACAAGCAATACTAAAACTTCAAAGCCTCATTTCTATCTCAGTCAGTCAGTCAGTCAGTTTGTTTGTTTGTTTGTTAATTTTTTGTCCTGCCACCCTCCCCAAATGAGTCCAGTTGCCAGAGCAAGGAAGGCCTATTAGATTTCCTGGCATTCCAACACATGACACCATCACTCCTGCTCTGAAGTCTCAGAATTTTGCCATCTCCACTACACCAGTGCCTACATTCATTATTGGTTATTAATTTCAACACTACTTACATTCCAAAAGTGCTTTTAAGCTGTTTTATGTGAAGAATAGCAACCACCTTTGAAAGGAGCAAAAGTTTCTGTCCCCATTTTTTAATTTGGGTTTTAAATAATGAGTGTTGGAAATAATATAACAGTGAGACTATTTAGAAGAAGTTGTTCATCCTACCTAGCCCATAATCATTTCCAGTAAAAACCTAGGTGGGATATTATAACTCTGGAAGCTTGAAGTTGGGTTTTTTTGAGGGTGGGCATGGGGAGCTGAAGAAAGCAACAGTGCCAGCTCTTTGCTGGTGTACATGTTTTAATAACAGTAGGAGACAGTGATAAAAGCCTGTGTGTTAAATATAAGCATGCTAAATTAGCTATGTATTCATTATATTGGGGACTTTACATTTTAATTATGATTCATGATGTCCAAATTATAGGCCGACACAGAAACCTTTGTTGTGGTGGCTTTCTGCGATACATCTGCTCATCTGAGCTTTAATTTCGGCTGTTATATTACCTTTTACCCAATTAAGGTTTTGTAATCATTATCTCTGAACAAGGAAGTTGTTCATGGGTTTCTTCCCACTGAGTACAACTTTGGGAGTACATGAAGTGGGTTTTGTTGTAGTTCCCCTACACTACTATATAATACTGTGTCAGAGATATAAAAGTTTCTCTAGATTCCTGGCAGCAGGTAGAAGTAAACAACTAAGATCTTACAACTGTATTTTGATATATTAGTTTTCTCCATTTTATTCTTGCAATAGCCCTAATGGGTAGGTGACGTGGAGCCACGTTTCCTGGGGACAGTCCCCGGATTTACAAATCAGTCCCCTGACAAAATCCTATCATTCCTATTGAAGTTGAAAAGTGTCCCAGGATTCATTGAAAAAAATCTGGTAACCTTACGTTGAGGACCAGTGTGACTTCCCAGAAGCCACCTAGATGCTTCAAGGCTATGGGAGGATTTTAATGCAGTTGAAGTCCAAACTGAGGACTCTATCCTCTACACACCAAGCTGGCTTTCTACCTAAATTTTTCAGGATGGAGATAATGAATCTTGATGCCTGGGACAGATCTCTATTTATTTTTAAACATAGCCACCTTAAGGTGACACAGCTTTGGTCATTACTGATTAAACACTTTTTGAAAAGATACCTCAAAGGATCAAAGATTAATATCTACCATCTGAAGCTGCTGCCTTTAGGGGTGAAAGAACATAAAGCAAGACAAGGTGATAACTTAACTGGACCAATTTGTTTTCTGGAAGTAAAAACTTTGAGCAAGCTTTTAGGTTTGGGAGAGCAAAATGCTGCTACAGCTTGTTTCACAACCCACCCCCCAACAAAACAAAGCCCAGCAGTGTTCCTGCAGGTAGGATTACAAATATTCTTCATAGAAGATAATACATGTTACTCTTTCACAGGGGTGCCAGTAACATGAAGTTGGTAACACATGTGTTTCCCATATGAATTCAGTGGTGTTTTTCAGGCTATCCTTTACCTCAACAATCACCCCCCTCTCACATCCCCATGTATTTCTGTATTAAATTTAGGAATGAATACTTGGGTGGAAACTGTCACTTGGATAGTGTCCAAATTTCTCAGGGTTCTGATTTACTCTTTAAACGCTGACTCCCCTTGAGCTAAAACAGAGGCCTTTTCTCTCTTTTCTGCGGCAGCAATTCTTTTCTTTTTTTTAAATTAAAAAATGGTTTTCTGGGTTTTACAAAAGTTGGTTTCAATAACCGAATGGTTATTTGTTTAATGTTTATCACTGTAAACCACATTGTGAATCTTTAGTTCATCAATCAAATATTAACTCCCCACCACATGCTTTTTAAAAATTTAAGTGGGTGATGGAAGCAAGAGGAGAACACTGCTTTGCCATGTGTAGAGGTAGTTCAATATCTCAGAGTCACAGGAGATACATTTACAAGTGGATGTAATTAAATGGTGCCAGTGACATTCTTTTTCTAACTTTTACAGCTGTGCCTGAGTGGGACTGTTTTCAGGGAGGCTCATGGCTGGAGAGAGAAGGAGGTTAGCCTCCCCATCCCATGTATTGTGACCCTGTTAGCAATTGGGCCTCACCTATAATGAAGTAATAAAAGAGCAGAGATATAGCTACATGCTAACCATTAAGTGTAATGTGTAGCTTGACCTTCAAACAATCTATTTCTTCTTGCCTTGTTTGTAAGCCAAAGTGGTCTGGTTCAGGCATAACTAGATTTTTTTTTTAAAAAAACGTAGCTAGAAAGCTTTAAGATATGCACACGTCTGCACGTTTCAGCTTTGCACAGACCTTTATTTATGCAAGGAAGAGAAGGGATACTCCCATTCTTATTTTTGAACCAACCACACATAGTGGTTACACTTATAAACTGCTTTTTCCTCTAGCTAAATCAGAAGTTATAACCCCCCTCAATTTAGAACTGTATATTAGCCTCATTCCTTTCAAAATTAGGTTTAGTCTAGGTTTCTGGTGAGGGATTATTGGAGCTATTCGAGGCTTAAATGTTAAAGCCGAGCTGAAACACTGTAAAGTAACAATTTTATTCTCATTCTGTGGAACTGAGCCAAGGACATGATGACTTGGCTAAGGCCTTCCAGTCAGTCTGAACTCAGAGTTTAATTCCCCGGTTATCTGTTGGATCTTCTTTTACTTGTATCTAAGCTATGAACTGCAGTGGCTCTGTTTACTTTGTAGCTGCAGACTGCTGAACTGTAGAATGTTGATATAATATTATTTGAAACTATTTTTATACGATGACTTATGTATCTGGTAGTTAAGCCTTGTTTTATCATCGAGTCGTTGGGGTGGGACCTCCTGAATACATTGTCTTTAAAAGGGTTATCATTGCCTAATGTTTTTAAAATATGCAAAATAACGAACAGATTTTCACTAGAAAGTATTGCATTGTTGCATTAAAGAAAAAGGGACTGTTTCTCTGTTTCATTTTGCAGAAAGCAGGAGTGAGTTTTCTGCACTTGCAGCTGTGTCCAATCTTCTATAACTCTTCATTTTACTTTTAATTTGTATACTGCCTTTCTATTACTATGCGCAAGGAGGTTCATCTGGTAGAATGTTACCCAAAAGAAAAGGTTGTATCCAACAATGTTCATATTCATGCAAGGCATTCTCTTGCACAGTGGAACTTCCTTTCCCTCTCCTCCCTCTGCATGCCCCCCATCTGATCTGGGGTTTTCCCCAACCCGCAGAGCAGATTCTGGGGGCAAGGGATGAGTGGGAAGAGGAGAGGGAGGGGAAGTTCCATTCTGCAAATGGAAGTTCTTGCACAAACCAGGCAACTTGGTTGGCTACAATCCAAAAAGCGTAAGTGGGGTAGAATTAGTCACACACACGCACACACATAATTTTATTTGTATGTCACCTTTCCATAGTTCAAACCATGCTCAAAGTAACTTACAGCATGAAAAAAATACATAACTGCAACATAACAAAAATAGTTGTAAGCAATAAATGAAACATTAAAAAATACACAACCCAAGTGAACAATTTCCACAAAAACCACAGCAAGATCTAAAATAAAGATACAAAAAACGATCAGCAACAGCCCCCTCCCCGCCCAACAAAAAATTGCAAACAAACCAGCCCAAGAGTGATGAGCTTATTTCCCTCATTCATTTATTCTGTGCATTCACTTTTTCTTTTGTTCAGTTTTTCATCTGAATTCTGGTTTTAGCTAGGAGAATGTATTAAAATTAATTCCAGAAATGGATCATGGACAGGTTGTTTATTTTTTCAGTTCCTTCAAGTTTCCCCCTGCTCTACAGTATCTGTGGACACGGATGAAAACATTGCAAAACAATAAGCCATTTATCATGTATATTTAGTTGCATCAAACTTCTTTTAGTGCAGTGTTTTGCTGATGTGTAGACGCCATGATTCATATTGTTTTCTGTGTGGTATTTTACAAATCCACAGTATGACAACATAAATATGTACTGCTTTTTTGCAGTGTTTTATCAGTGCACGAGTTGAAACTGAAAGTTGCAGCAAATTGTGCATGAGGCATAGTTTTCATTTTGAAAATGAGACCAGGATATTTGGGGTTTCAAAATTGAGTGATAAATTCTCTCTCTATATATATTTTAAGTATCTCTATGCAAACTATGGCAATAGGAATAGCAGATTCTGTCCAATATACTTTGAAGTAGAATGCGATGATCAAGAAGCCTCAAAATTCCAGGCAGTAACCACCCAGTATTGGTCGAAAATCTTCAGTAAAAAGTGAGTTTCTAGGATGCTAGCCTCTTCTTTGTCTTTCATGCTTCCTGTAAAAAACCCCACACAACTGAGTTATGTTAAGGCAGTTCTCACATTTACACAACAATCTTCAGTAGACAGTTAGACAGCTTAGGCACAATGTAAAATGGATCAACTGCAGAAGACAGATTAAGCTGTCCATCACCAGAACCTGACGGTGGACTCTCTCCTACTAACATACAATTGTTGATGAGAATGAGGAGTTTCCTCTTCCAGAACAGCATGAAACTTATGAAATTGTGTGGCACAATCACCACTCTTGCGCATTTGACAGGAATGAGTAGAATAAGCCTGACTTATTCAGTTTCTGCTACAATCTGTGTTGTTTGACTTGCTATCTGCTGTGGCCAAAACTTAACATAATTAGTCATGTAATCTTTGTTGTTAATTTCAATGCATTTCCATGGAAGGGAAATGTATAAATAATGCAGAAAATATAATTATTTACATCACATTTTTGGACTAAAAGTTCAATTGTAATGAATATTGGTCATATTTGCTAGCATGGGTTCCATTCTTGAACTTTGGACAAACATGTATTATTGCAATTTCCACTTCTGCTTCCAACAGAATTCTCCAAATCTCTATAGCAGGTGTACTTAACTCTTTACCCTGGGCTGGCCTACATTGCCATTCTTCTCTGAACCTGGCACCTATTCCTATATTAGTAATGTTCTAGTAGTCATATTTCCAGCTGTAATTAACCGGGAAACAAACAAAAAAATAAATAAACAAACAAACATATAACATCATGACCTTCATGAGGAGGAGAATGATTGACATGTCTGAAGAAACATTTACTTGTAGAAAGGGAAACATAATTTCTTCAGATCTAGAACAGGGTTCATGTGTGCTCAAAGTGAGCCATGGCAATCAACGTTCATGGAATTTTAACATAGAATTTATGGAATAAACCATTTATAAAATCAAAGTTCTTACCAAGTTGTCATTCTATTAAGTTGTGGTGTTTTAAGAAACAAGCACAGAAAAACTGTTTATTCTATGTCCTGCCATTGTTCTTTTATGGTACTGTTGACATGATAAAATCATCCAGCCAGCTGTCCGTTTTTATTTCCCTCCTTATAAAAAAAGTGCAAAATTTCTAATTCTCCCCCACCTTGTTTATGTCTCCTGCACTTACAGATGCTGGATATTTACTAGAGAGCTAGGAAGGCAAAAGGAGTGGGAAGATTCCTTTGCTCCATCAAAATATCCAAGACAGTTTATTCATAATTTTTCCTTTATCTAGAGAAGAGACTGATGTATTTGTTATAATGTAAAATAACTAGTGCATATTACCCTAAAGCTGACAGAAGTGATAAATTAGCGGTGGTACATAGCTCTTGCACCTCTAAAATCCTATTTACCTCTTGAAATAGCTTTAAATTTTTATTCATCCAGGGGTGGGGGTGGGGGAGTGAGTGTCGGATGTGATCTTCCAGCAAACTCAGAAAACAGACGTTCCAGTTCGACCCAAGTGGTTGAACCCTGGTCATGGTGATGAGGGAGTATTGCATTAATCTTTGCACCATTTAGTCTCCTTATCTAATAGCACAGACTTATTCTTTGTAACTAACAACAATGAAGGGTGCCTTTAAGAAATCTCCAGTGAGCACCGAGGCATTACAGATTAGGTCAGTAGAACTGCTGCTAGGTTGAACATGATGGATGAGTAGGAGAATGAGTTTCTGCTGCACCGGTATTGTGAAATCTTTTCATTGTCACCAACAGGCCTACGAGGGGGCTGATGAATGAAAGAGCAAGTGTCAGAAACGCCCTTCCATGCCCTGGTACACTTTTAATATCTCCCACAGCTACAGGATGAGTATTGATAAAAGTAAAGTTTAAATATAGCTATGGAATGATGGGCGGCGATGATTTAAGGAGAACACAGCAACGGGGTTAGAGAGGGTTCATTTTCCAAAAGTGCATGGAAGGGAAGGAAGTTGAACCATGTGGATCAGAGGGAAGAGCAGGAGGCTTTTTATAAGAAGCTAATTCGATGAGGACGCTGAGTTCTTTGATGGATGAGTTACTTCCATCTGGTTGCAGTATATGTAATAAATAGCTGGGCTCATGTTTGACCTCTCTCACTTACTAGGCCTATCTTTTTCTTTTGGGATATCCAGGAGGGACTCTCCATTAGGGGGTAGGGGAACATCTGTGAAATGGGGAGGGGGAGTTATCTGGATAACAGAGCTTTGGGAAGTTTATCATGTTGAGTGGAGGGAAGAATATATTTTAAAAGTTACAGATTTATAAAGCAGTAGAGCCTTTTCTTTCTTTCTTTCTTTCTAAGCTGTTCTGCTTCATGGAAGGAGTGGGTGGCGCTCTGGTCTAAACCACTGAGCCTCTTGGGCTTGTCAATCAGAAGGTTGGCGGTTCGAACCACGTGATGGGGTGAGCTCCCGTTGCTACGTCCCAGCTTCTGCCAACCTAGCAGTTCAAAAGCACACAAATGCAAGTAGATAAATATGTGCTGCTGTGGCGGGAAGGTAAATGGCATTTCTGTGCACTCTGGCACTCGTCACAGTGTCCCGTTGTGCCAGAAGTGGTTTAGTCATGCTGCCCACATGACCCAGAAAGCTGTCTGTGGACAAACGCCGGCTCCCTGGGCCTGAAGCAAGGTGAGCACCGCCCCCCCGTAGTCAAGTCTGATTGGACTTAACCATCCAGAGGTCCTTTGCCTTTGCCTTTACCTCTGCTTCAATTAAACAACTCTTTTTGACAAAATGTACTCTGAAGGTTTGCCCCTATGTAATCATTGTGATGCTAACAACAGCAGCACAGACCTGATGTTACTAGCCCAACTGGAAACCAAGCCTTAGGAGGAATGGTCGAGGGTGTTGAGTATGTTTAGCCTGAAAAAGAGGAGACTGAGAGGAGATGTGATAGACATCTTCAGATATCTAAAGGACTGCCACATGGAAGATGGAGCAAGCTTGTTTTCTCCTGCTCCAAAAGGTGGGACCCAAACCACTGGATTCAAGTTAAGGAGATTCTGACTAAATACCAGGAAGAACTTTCTGGTTGTAAGAGCTGTTCGACAGTAGAACAGACTTCATCAGACGGTGGTGGACTCCCCTTCCTTGGAGGTTTTCAAGCAGAGGCTGAATGGCCATCTGTCATGGATGCTTTAGTTAAGATTCCTACATTGCAGGGATTGGACTAGGTGGTCCTTGGGTTCCCTTCCAACTTTACAGTTCTGTGATTCTATGACTTTCTCTTTACATAAACATTTAAAAAGATAAAGGTCATTAAAAGAGCCTGCTGCAGCTGGGTCACCAGGAAGAAGAGTACATGAGAGTTTTGTGCCGGTATTCTAAATGGCAACTGAGTGTGCATGATCAGTATGGCCATGCCACTTCGTTGCACATGGTCTTCATGTGTTCTAAGGTCCCATTTGCATCTTGACCCCTGGGCTGCATAGAGATCAGGCATAATGAGAGGACATGGCCTAGCAGGCATGCTTTTGATGCCCCCCTCCCAAACTATCACATGTACAGTGTCCCTTTTAGAACATATTCAAACAGTTGAGGAAATCTGAATATGCAAATCCCACTAGACATCAGATAGCATCATCATTAAATTCTGTGAATGAGAAGTAGTCAGCCTGTTGCAGCTTTTAGGAATGAACTGAGATTGGTGAGATTTAAAAGTGCTCAACTTTGACTGGATCATACCCTCAACATTTTATGCCGGATACTGTATCAGTATCCCAATCCACACCCTCAACATCCAATACAGTGGTACCTTGGGTTAAGTACTTAACTCGTTCCAGAGGTCCGTTCTTAACCTGAAACTGTTCTTAACCTGAAGCACCACTTTAGCTAATGGGGCCTCCCGTTGCCGCCATGCCGCCGGAGCATGATTTCTGTTCTGAAGCAAAGTTCTTAACCTGAAGCACTATTTCTGGGTTAGCAGAGTGTGTAACCTGAAGCGTATGTAACCTGAAGCGTATGTAACCCGAGGTACCACTGTATTTATTTTTCTGCCTGTTTATAAATGTTTTGGTTTTTTTTTAATAAAAAAAGCCTTTTCCTCTGCTTTTAACTCAAGGTTATTTTACTGTGGACAAAGTTGTTTTCATTGGAGCTTGGACTCACAGAGCTGAAAAGGATCTTAAAGTTATTGAGTCCAACCCCCTGCTCAATGCAGAATTTACAACAGGGATGGGGAACCTCCAGGTCTCTCTGTGCAGCTTTCGGGACTGCCCCTAGGCCACGTCACACCTCTCACTGGTCCTGCCTTTCTGAAGAAGCTGTCCTTCACATCCACCAGCATCTGAATTGTCTTTGGCTGAGACGCAACAGAAGGGTTTCTCAGGTTCCCTGTTTAGGCTTTGGGGTTGCCTTTCCCGGCCTTTGGAATGCTCATTTCCATGCTGCTAGCCTTCTGATGCAATTGAAAGGAACCACCAGGCATAGGATTTGCAGTCAGTTGCAATTTTAATAGGTTTATTGTTTAATCTAGCTTTCACTTGATTTTTGTTACCTGCTCTTTTATTTTTTATTGTGGTTGTAATAGCGTTCCCTCACCTCATTTTAAGTAAAACAAATTCAAATAAATATATCCCAGCCTCCAACTAATATGCTTCCCCAAGCCCTTCCCCAAGGCT